>NC_056751.1:239777432-239972432 GCF_019279795.1 Protopterus annectens
AACACACACACACACATATATGCAAACACACATATATGCAAACACACACACACATATATGCAAACACACACACACATATATGCAAACACACACACATGCAAACACACGCACGTGCAAACACACACACGTGCAAACACACACATGCAAACACACACGTGCAAACACACACACATATATGCAAACACACACACATATATGCAAACACACACACATATATGCAAACACACACACATATATGCAAACACATATATGCAAACACACACACATATACACATATATGCAAACACACACACACATATATGCAAACACACACACACACATATATGCAAACACACACACACACACACATATATGCAAACACACACACACACACATATATGCAAACACACACACATATATGCAAACACACACACACATATATGCAAACACACACACACATATATGCAAACACACACACACACATATATGCAAACACACATACATACATGCAAACACATACACACACATACATATATGCACAAACTCACACGCAAACACACACACACACATATTTATAGATATATATAGATATATATATATATATATATATATATATATATATTGATAGATAGATAGATATATGCAAACAAAACCGAGAGAACACTAGTGAAGAAATGTATCAAAATAATAAAACTTCGGAAGGCATCTGTGGAACGTAAAGTAAGTTAATAACTTTCCAAAACAATCCTCAAAAATAATGCAAGTAGAACCAGTAAATGAGCACGCTTTCGTTCTTTAAGAAGTTGTTCAGAATAAGTAAACTGTGGAAAGTTCTGAGTTAAAATAGTGTAAGTAAACAACAGAAATAATCTAGTCCAACCAGAATCACAGTTCAACCCCTTAAACCATGATGGAAGGGTAATTATGAAAGTTTCATTACTTATACATATGCATAAGGTGGAAGTACCTCAACAGGAAACCTTAATAGCAAAAAAGTCTGTCTGATCTAATATATATAAAATATTCAACAAATGGGTAATACTAGAGAGTTAATAAGTAATTATGAAATAAACAACTAAAAACAATATATTTACTACTGCAGTCCTTAATACATAATAATGGAATTCAATTCTCACGGTTACCATCTGAGTACACGTTTTAAGTTAGAGGCTTCATTTAACCCTGGGGAGGACTCAGCACCCAAATGACGCTGCCATCTAAGCTCTTTCACCTCCAGTAGAGCTGAGTAGTCCCCAAAAAAGAAATCAACTTGCTCTAAAAAATAAAATGGAAGTTAACAAATTTACGGCAAGTTGTGAAGTGTCTAGCCAAAACGTTGTGACTGTTTTTGGTTCTAATAGCAGTACAATGTTCTTTGATGTGATCTGAAAGTTTGCGATTCATCTAATAGCAGTATCATGTTCTTTGATGTGGTCTGAAAGTTTGCGATTCATCTTTCCAACATAAAAATAACTGCAAGTCACACAAATCCCTGCATAAACAATGTTACAGGAATTACAGTCAAAATGGTTGGAAAAAGTAACACCGAGGTTAATATGTTCAAAAGTGAGGACCTATACTAATATATTGACAATAGACACGTGCAACTATGGGGTCAAAAATGGCCCCAGCATTTGCAAACCTTGTTCTGAGTGCTTCGTAACAGGAGATTTTAAAATATGTACATGGGTTTGAAAACACTGCCCTTTACTGCTGCTATATTGATGACTTTTTTGTGTGTGGAAAGTTACAAAGGAACAGCTGGATGATTTTGTTTTGGCTCTATCACGAACTATTGGATTTCTTTAAGTTTATCATGTAAGGTTTGTGGCAGTAAAGTTTTGTTCTTGGATGTAGAACTAGTACTTGACAATGAAAAGAACACGCTGGCTTCAAATGTGTATAGAAAATCCACTTTCAGAAATAATTAGACTTTTCAAGTCTACACCCCTTCCATATAAAAAAGAACATTGTTCTAACACAGTTTATTAGACTATCCAGACTCATTTCTGATGATCAATTATTCCGCAAAGAAGGTGAATTCCTTAAAAAGTTATGTTTATGCACAAAAATTAACCAGGAGGTTAATCAAAAGCAACTGGGCCATTTTTGCTGATAAGCTTCTTGGACACATCTTACGTAATGCACCTGAATTTTCAGTAAAACGTTCGCGGACTCGAAGACATTTCTTTGAGAATAAAAATGAACAATTTCTGTTGGACAATGCTGAAACTGCGGCTTACCCATTGGGTATGCACAGCTGTGGACATTGTATTATCTGTAACTTCATTTTCAGAGGACAGTTATTTTTTTAAACATTGCAATTACAAAATCATCGTCAGAAAATTTTATGATTGCCACTCTACTTATGTAGTTTATGTTGCTTTCTGTAATTCCTGACACCCTTTCTACATAGGAAAGATGTGCAGGAAACTCTGACCTTATCAAGGAGCATTTAGCACCTGTTAAAACCGGAGATGTACGTAATGCTTTGGGGAAACATAGTTTGGAATGCCCTTCTTTTACTAAGTTTTGATTTTTTGTACTGGAACAAGTTACCTGTTTCTTTTGGGATCGTGATGCTTTTTTAGAACTAAGGGAATTGAAGTGGCAGCTTTTTTTGAATGCAGAAGCTGCCCCAGGTTTAAATGATAACATAAGTGTTTCCAGTGCTTTGCGTTGGTATGTTTCAACCACACCTTTCTGTTCACCTTTTGATACCGATTGGTCTGGTTCTATTTTTCTTCATTTTGATTGTTTTTTACCACCCTGCTTTATTTTCTATAAAAAGAAGTTATGTCTTACCACAACGTTCCATCTGTGTTGTAGATCTTTAATTATTCATTACTGTTAGAACTTCGTTTCCATCCTCGGAACCGACACTGCCATTACCAAGCTCGCGCCAGCCAAAAACTCTCAGCTAAGACCTATCCAAATGCCCCTCTCATAGTCTCTTCATATCTAGATTGCCTGCCATTATAGTATAGAAGTAATAAGAGACATTTTGGAGGCTCTGTCTGAGCAAATACCTTAACTAATAAAGAAGTCATAAAGTCCACCAGGAGTCCAGACAGCGGGAAGGAGGGCAGGAAGTAATGAATGAAGATCTACAACACAGATGGAATGTTATGGTAAGACATAACTTCTTTATCTGATGTTGTAAATCTTTATTCATTCCTTACTGTTAGGACAGAGTCCCCAGCTATTTGAGTCCTGGGTGGCCCTTAAGGAAGGACATTCCTGAGCACCATAGAACCAAAATATGCTCATCCCCTGGAGGCCAAGTGCAACTTGTAATGAGTGATAAAGGTATGAGGTCTTGCCCAAGTAGCTGCTGCGCAGATGTCACCCACAGACCCTCTGGAATGAAAAGCCACTTAAGTAGCCATTGATCTAGGTACAGTGAGCCTTTATTCTGGAAGGTACAAACACTTTGTTCTGATGGCAGATGAAAGTAATGGCATTTATGAGCCAAGAAGATAAAGTCATTTTGGAGACAGGCCTACCCAATCTGGGTCCTGCAAAGGCCACCTGTTTTTCTGAAAGATTTAGTTTTGTGCAAATAGAAATAAAGTTGCCTATGAACGTCGAGGGTATGCAAAAGATATTCCCCTCTACTTGAATAATGAGGGAAGAAAACCAGTAGGTCATCTGATTGATTAATGGAAAACTCAAAAATGACCTTGGACAAAAAGGAGTCAGTATGTAGGGACGCACTTTCCCTATGAAAAATCAAGTAAGGTCTCTTGACACTCAAGGCCTGCAACTCAGATAGTCTTCTCGCTGAGGTAAGGGCTACTAGAAGTAAAGTTTACCATGACAAAAATTTAATATCACATGAGTTAGAAGGCATGAAAGGAGGACCTGTTAATGACTGAAGCACCAATGTCAAGTCCCAAGGCTCTATAGGAGGCTTGACAGAAGGTTTAACATGTAATACTCCTTTTGTGAAGGTTTTGCACAGTTGGTGTGACATAACAGAAGACCATAAATTAAAGAGAAACCAGGCCGTATAAAATCCAAGTATCTTCTTTTTATTAATAAACCAGACTTAGTGATTTAGGCTACAACATACAGCCTTCATCAGAATAACTTCCTACAAAACCATCTTCATTTTTATAAAAAGTGTTAGCCAATCACCAAAGTCAAACAATCACTAATTACACTCTGAAAACATTTGTTAAACTTTAAAAAATATATATATCCAGCTTTATTCTTATAAAACAATAAAATGCTAACCAAATCTATTATAAATGAAGACTTGTATTTAAAACATTTTTATATAAAAGTTTTTTTTCTGTGTGTATGTATGTGTTTATATTTTATAACTGATTAGCTCTTTCCTGTAACACAGGGGGTATTGAGATGGTTTCATTTAAACCAGGGGGAAACATGGCTGCTATTTTAAATTGCCATTGAGTTTCTCTCTTTTTTAACAGATTTTTTCCAGTCACCTCCCCTGGGGTTAGGTTTAACCTGTTCTAAAATACCAAATGAGAACTTATTAAAATGGGGACAGACCAGTGAACGTTTGCATAATACACTTGTTACTTTTTTATTTTTAATGTCATTTCCATGTTCGTATATTCTATTCCTAAGAGCTCACTCTGTCTTTCCCACATAGAATCCTGAACATGAGTTAATCTTGTTGTGCCCTAGTTTTGAATAGAAAAATAATGCCTCTTCAAAGAATTGCAAATCCTCCCTTTTGGGTATCACTGTAAATAAGTCTTTTACATCGATGGTAAGAAATATCCAATTTTCCTGCCATTTCTCCTTTTTCAATGCCCCAAGAATCCTTTACTAGATGTTCTCCTTTATGCACTATATGTTTTACCCAAGAATCCACTAAAACTGCTAAAGGGCAGGTCTTTGAACCCCCACCTGCCACTATTGGTTTAAATGGTGGCTTTTCAATGGTTTTGTGTATTTTGGGAATTCCAAAAAAAAATTGGAATTTTAGGGTCCTTGACATACAGAAAATTGTATAAATCTATTTCAATTCTTCTGTTTAATAAATATTCCTCCAAATATGCATTGGTTCGGGAATAGGAAATATCAATCTGATTCCCTGAAACCATGACATACATTTCTTCGTTAAATAATGCATTTTGCATTTCATCTGAATAATCAGTAGCTCTGTATAGTACCACACCTCCCCCTTTATCAGGGGTCATGATCCTTGTAGCCTCATCTTTCCTCAGTTTCATCAAGAGGTTGTACTCATCTTTACTTAAATTCCATCTTATTTTTTTTTTATTACTATCATGAATCTCATATTTCTTCCAAAACTACTTTTTCAAAGGTGTCAATTAAAGGATGAAGAGGGGGGGTTTGTACACACTGTTTTTATGTGGTGTATCCCCACTACCAACTTGGTTATACATGTCCTCTGAAAATGTCAAAATTTAATTTTCTTGTGTATAAATAATTCTGTAATATTATCTACCAGACTAGCTTTAGTTTGGGGTACAAATGTAATTCCCTTAGAAAAAAGGTGACAATGGGTATTTGTAATAGTCTGTTCTGTATAGTTATATACAGTAAACCCATCCACCGTATTCACTATTTTTTGTCTACCCTCTACTGGTATTGGTTCATTCCCTTGTGTTTGTTCATTCTCTGTGACACAGGGCAATACCCATTGTATTCCCCCCATATTCATCTGTCTCTGCGCTAACCCAGCTAAATTTAGCTGGTAATATGGTAATACCAGCTAAATTACTAGCTTTCAATTGAGTGTTACCACCGGTACCTTGTTTGCTAGTTCCCGGGTCTCTCCTGGTCATTATGAAAGTTAAAATTTACAGTACCTGAAGTGGAAACCGCCATATTTCCCTTTTTACCAAAAACGTTTGTCCTGGGACTTATTTTTACTCTGATTCATGTCCGCACCATCAGAAAGACACCGTCCCCTCGTAGTAGCGCCATTACATTTCTGTTTCTTCCCCTGGGTATGTGAAACATCAGTCACACAATCAGTCAACGCTCCTTCCTCACTGTTGCATATATCCATGACAACCAAGACGTTCGGCTCCTCACCCATCTCCGAATGTGAGCAAACATTTGTAGACTGCAATAAACTGTTTTGAAGGCTGGAAAATACACTCACCAGCCATCCCAGCTCTCCTTTCAACTGGGAGACTTCTAATTTTAGCAGACACAACTCCGAACTTACCGTAGAATCAGGCCCTGAAATGACCTGACCGGAAATGTCTTTATTCTGCTCTGTCTCCATCTCCATGTTATACAGCCCAGTTGTTGGGTGTAAAAAATACGCAGAAAAGTCCAATCACCCAATATAACTAGAACACCATAAATTAAATAAAAACCAGGCCGTATAAAATCCAAGTATCTTCTTTTTATTAATAAACCAGATTTAGCGCTTTCGGCTACAACATATAGCCTTCATTAGAATAACTTAAAACTCTGTTAAAAAAAGAGAGAAACTCAATGGCAATTTAAAATAGCAGCCATGTTTTCTCCCTGGTTTAAATGAAACCATCTCAATAGCTCCTGTGTTACAGGAAAGAGCTAATCAGTTATAAAATATACACATGGAAAAAAAAACTTATATAAAATTGTTTTAAATACAAGTCTTCATTTATAATAGGTTTATTTGGTATTTTATTGTTTTATAAGAATAAAGCTAGATATATTTTTTAAAAAAAGTTTAACAAATGTTTTCAGAGTGTAATTAGTGATTAACATGTTGATTGATTGACTTTGGTGATTGGCTAACACTTTTTTATAAAAATGAAGATGGTTTTATAGGAAGTTATTCTGATGAAGGCTATATATGGTAGCCAAAAGTGCTAAATCTGGTTTATTAATAAAAAGAAGATACTTGGATTTTATACGGCCTGGTTTTTATTTAATTTATGGTGTTCTAATTATCTTGGATGACTGGACATTTCTGATGTAACAGAAGAATTGTCAATTCCATTGTGAAAATTTGCAATAGCTGCTAAATACACAGTAATTGTTGATGCTGAAGCTTGTGCGTGTATTAGGGAAGTCAGGTATTGTAGGATCTTCTGAACAGGCATGGAAAAGGGGTCTATGTTATGATCTTTGGACAATCTAGAGAATCTAGCCCACTTACTAGAATAAATTTTCCTAGTGGAAGGTTTGTGTGAAGCCAGAAGAATCTTGTGAAAAGGAGATGAAATATCCGGTAGCCTGGCAATCATCAGAAGTGGAGAAACCAAGCCACGAACTTGAGGCTGTGGAAATTGGAGTGAATCAGTCCCTGATCCGACAGCAGACCTTGGGATTGATCTGGGATCCACGGGGTGTGAATCAGATGAGGCCACAGAAAAGGGAACCAGACTTGACTGGGCCAATAAGGGGCAATGAGGATCACTTTGCTTCTCAACCTTTGAGCTTTCTGGAGGAATTTCAGGATGAGAGGAAATGGGGGAAACGGCATACAACAGACCCGGGGGCCAATCGTGCATCAGAGCATCCCTCGGTGACTCCCCCTGAGGGGGATTCAGGGCAAAGTAGCTTCTGCATTTGTTGTTTAGGGAAGAAGCAAACAGGTCGCAGCAAGGCCTGCTCCAATGGTGGAATATCTGATCCGCTATTATAGGACTGAGGGACCACTCATGAGGCATCAGAATGCTCCTGCTCAGATTGTCCACAATAAGAATGGAACTCCTGTGAATGTGCGTTGCTATGAGAAAGCGGTTGGAAGCCATCACCCAATGCCAAATTCTCATGGCTTCCCAACACATGGGGTAAGACATGGTTCCGCTTTGTTGATGTACCAGACGACTGACATCTTGTGCAATTGAATTGCAATTGTCCCGGAAGGAAGGGATGTGTGGAACGCTTGCAACGCTAAGAGAACTGCCCTCAATTCTAGGACATTTATGTGCAAATTGGCCACCGTGGGGGACCAGGTTCCTTGGACTGCCTTTCCCTGGAAATGCCCCCCCCCCCCAACAGGGAAGCATCCGTGGTCACCATGACCCTGGGCTGGGGAAGGCAGAACGGTCGACATCAAAGATTTGATTCTGGCTTCATCAACCAAAGCATTTCTTTTTTGCAAAGGTTTGTAAGGCATATCGTGGTCGAGTGGGTGGGTTAAGATCGACCATTGTGATGAAAGGAGCCACTGTACTAGTCTCATGTGCAACCTCGCCAGTGGAACTAAAGTAATGGTTGCTGCCATAGATCCCAATAGCTGTAGTACAAGGGGTACTGGTACAAAAGTCTGTGGGAGGAGGACTTGAATCTGGCCTCTTATTTCCGAGAGCCTGTGAGGAGGAAGGGAAGCTTGACAGGATGTTGCATCAAAGATTGCTCCAATGAATTCCAGTGCTCTTGATGGAGACATTTGTGATTTGTCCATGTTGATAGTGATACCTAAGTGAAGAGCAAGGCCTTGAGTGTATGAGAGACTGAGAATGAGAAGATTCCTAGTCGTGGCGGTAAGGAGCCAATTGTCTAAGTATGGAAACACCTGGAATCTTTGTAGTCAGAAGTGAGCTACTATGACTGCCATACATTTGGTGAACACTCTGGGGGCTGTCGGGAGACCAAAGGGCAGTACCCTGAACTGATAGTGATTGGCTCCCAGCCGGAAGCGGAGAAAACTCCAGGAGCATTTGTCCATCTTTCTGTGGTAATACACGTCCTGGAGGTCTATAGAGCACATCCAATTGTCCTTCCCCAGAAAGGGGAGGATGGACTGTACCGTGACCATCCAGAATTTTTGAGGTTTTATGAATTTGTTTAGTAAGCTGAGATCCAGGATTGGTCTCCAGTCCCTGTCTTTTTTGGCACTAAAAAGAACCTAGAGTAAAACCCGGATCCTCTCTGGTCTGGTGGGACTGACTGGATGACTCTTTCTTAGCAGCTTTTCAATTTCTAAGGCTGCAGCCTCCCTCTGACTGGGTAGGACATCGGGAAGGCGTTTTATGGGTCTGGGAGTAAGATCGAATGGGAAATGATAGCCTCTGGATATTATTCTCTGCCCCCATGCATCTGTTATGTAGGTGCAGGGAAAAATTACCCCTAACTAGTTCCAGAGGAAAGCAATTGGGCCGCTGTTCATGAGCGCTGATAGTGTCGGCCCGAGAAGGAATCTCTAGTGCCCTGGTTGCACAGACCCCCTCTGCCCCTAAAGGGGCATCTTTTGGATGAGTTGTCCCCTCTGCCCCAGGTGGATTGCTCATCATGAGCGTCATGAAGAGATCCTTGGGACTAATTGAACCACAAATTTCCTCCCCTCTGGTTCCTGGAATAGGGTCTCTGGGGGGGTGGAAAAATGTATGCCCAGAGCAAAAAGGTCTTTCCGTCCTTCTCACTCCGTGATAGTCTCTCTCTTACTTTGGGACCAAAAAAGGAAGATTCGTCAACAGGCGGCAGTGACAAAGGAAGATTTAAAGGGGTCCATGAAAAGCTTCCAAAAATACTGATTTTTCTGGCGAGGGTTTGTTGGAAGACTAACCACCTTTTTGTCTGAGAATCTAATGTGTCTCAAAAGAGATATCACCCAGTAGTGATCTGGGGGGACAGTCTTCTTCAAAATCAGTATCCTCCATGAGGGACTCCAGTGGGTAGTCTATGTGCCTCCTCTTACACATTCTCCTCCGAATTATTTCCTCTGTGTGATGTTCACAGGGAGGTATCAGAAGAGAGAGTGAGTTGCTCTAGAGGAACTGCTTGAAAACTTGTTGGAACTGGCTGTCCCTGTGGAGTAAGCCTGATCAACTCAGAGCTCACAGTAAACAAGAGACTGGGGGGACAGGAACATAAGAATGAGAATACTGTCCCTCAAGAAAGAGAAAATGCCCTTTCCACGATCTTGAAGGCAGACAGATCTGGAGAAGCCGCAACCCTCTGAACCAGAGCAGAAGCTCCCAGCACAGGCAGATCACGACCACTCTCAGATCTATGCCTTGAGGATGGAACTGGACTTGAACTCTCCAGGGTTAAGGCTCTGAGGGGCAAGGATGGATCTAACATCTGAGTCTATCCTGACCCAAACATCTCCAGGACCTGCTCCAATCCCAGGGTATCATTAGTAACAGGCAGCATAAACAGCAAACGGTACAGAAATTAGTTTAGTAACAAACAATACAGTTAAGAAAAATAATAAGATTTTTTTTTCTGATAGGGGAGACAAAAAAGGTAGAACTTACCAACATTGGGAATTTAAAGAAAATACCCTAATTAAAGGGTAAAGCAATACCAGCTAAGGTATGAAATAAACACTATTCGAGAATAGTAGGAAATTCTAACCCCTGCAAAAAACTAAGAGGGAAGATAGAATTTGAAAGGAATAATTTGAGGAAATTTTTTAGACAGCAAAAAAAATATTAACTTGCAACAAACCACTATATTTCACTTGAGAGGAACTTGCATCTGAGCACAAGAGCAGCGAACAAGATATGAGGTTATGGGGACAGACTAAGGCATTATGGGTAGAGGGAGGAGTTCAAGAGCTGGATCCGAAGTCTGAAGTATGTGGCTGAGTCAGATCTGAGGATCGGATCTGAACCCATGTGATGAAGAATGAAAATGACAACATCAGATGGATATTTAATATTTCCTAGTAAGTAGATGCCACCAAACTGGGACAATTAGCTGTTCTCTTCTTCAACAGCAGAATCACTTACACAGCTGGCAGAAGGGATTCTTTCTTGTTGCTGAAGTGCCACAACACTGGTTGCTCAACCATATCAAAATTAATTTTGATTTCAGGAGGTCACCAGAGCTTGCAGTACTAAAAGAACTGCTCCTAGCTAAAGTAAAATTTCACAAAAAGCATCTCCTCTGTGCTATAAAAATGTCAAAGCAATGTAGTTTCCAGATGAGCAGCCAACCCTTCAGAGACTACTTCAATGTCAAGAACTGTATAAGTGAATACAAGTAAGGACAATTCAGCTTTAAAGTTTAAAGATGAAGCCTGCTAAGCTATAAAAAAAAGACAGCAAGATCCAAAACAAGCAGCAGATCCCCTATAAAATACTGGCTCTGCAACCCTGGCGGCTAATGATTCAATGCAATGCAGGCATCCCAAATTCAGTTAGCTTACATCAGCTCTCCCATCCCAGGGGAAGGCTTGAGGTTCCATCAACAGTTGGGGCACACCTTGGCAAAGACCAAAGCATGAATCCCCTGTCTGTGAAAACAGGCTACAATATAGGAATGTGGAGTAAGATAAGCAAACAAATACCTTTCTTTGTAATCCATTCCCCCTGGCTACATAAATGAAGGATGATGTTAAAGTCAGTATCTCCTGGGGGGGGGGGTGCAACTACCAAAAGGAATGCAGCAGAACTTCACCAGCCCCATTGGAGGGGAAGGTATGGGATAAAAAGGAAAAAAACAAAAAGCAAAAAGATAAACTAGACAAAGTACACTGTATTTTGAAAAGAAGGCCTCAGGTGCGGTCTCCACACTCGTCTTACACTTAAATTCACTTAAAGTTTTGATAAACCCTCCAAGTCATCCACCCAGCAGACAGATTCTAACACTGCCAATCAATGAACAAGGATTAAGTCGGTCAGTGGACCTAAGCATGAGTAAAAGTAACAACTTTAACACAAAATTGCGAAAAATAGTACAACTGAAGGTACTGATTTTATGGCCTGTCTGATAACTGTACACCGTCTGGTAAAGCAATGAATATGGAAAATTCTGAGATCTGAATGGCTGAGGCTCACAGAACTGTGTATGCCCTTTAGCCACTGGTGAAGGTGTAGCATGAAAGTGAGCCAAAAAAGCCTTAAATTGCAAGGGGGGGGGTCTTCAGATTTTTAAATGACCAATTGAAGAGGGAGCAAAATGGATTTATCCAACTGTTAGCTACTAGGGGTGGGGTAGGAGGGGGGCTACAAATAAACCTTTGTTCCAATACTGGAAATCCAGGACTATCTGCTATTCTGTGTCTAAAATGTGGTATACTAGCAATGTTGGTCTAACAAGCATTACTTTACTATCAAATCTTTTGCCTGTACAGATGCATTATTTATACTCACATGTCCAGTGAAGAAGGACCATGCCCACATAGAATTACTTGGCTACAAATTAAAACAAATTATGCTACCAAACAGTATGACCTTTTCCTTATCCTATGTGGTACTTCCTCCATTAAATAACTGTATGTACAAGCAGACATTTATGCCAGCATCTACATATATAAACCCTTCAGTTTACAGAACATGTTTCCTCTTTTATTCATTATTATCCTGTCTGCTCAGTGAATACGTTCTTCCCCACTGTAGGTACATTGATATGTTTAACAGTACCTTTTTTAAAATTGCTGACAGCTTCCCTCGACTCCTTCCCTTTACATTAATCCACTACGTGCATTATGGAATGTTGACCAGGGTAATGTGATCCCATACAAGGGGCTTTTTTCATCATAGTTTAGTTGCATAGCACAAGTTTGCAAAGATAAAAAAGGGCTCAAAGTAATCCCATTTTCCAATGATGAAAAAGCTAACACGAAGTTACTGTGTTATACAAAAACATAAAATTAAAAAATAATCTCCCTCCACTCCTCTCCTAGGAAATTATGCTGTATGCTCCCCCTTCATCATTTTAAATTGTGTAACTGGCAAAAGATATGCAATTAATGTATGTGTAGTGTACACTTGTTGAATCTTGTTGACCAGTCCATTCAAGTGCAGCTACTACAGATTTGGTACAGAACCAATTATAAACATCTCCAGCTACGTTAAATTTTGTGTTAACTATGTCCGAGACCCCAAAAAGTTCTAGCTCACTGAATTTAACCGTGCGTTTTTCCCATTAAATCCACTACATTTCTAATAAAATAAGGTCTAGTACTATTCAGACCAGATATGCCCCATGAAAAGTAACCAGATGGATTCAGGATATCTACTCTCATACCTATGACTATCAACATGACATTTACTTGCCATCCTAATTACTTACTTAGCTTATCCACCTCTATGTATATTGTAGTTTTGTGCCCATCAGACTGATTCAGGTTTCAGTCCAAAATGAAAAAAATAAATAAATAAAGCAGAAATAACAGAGAATTAAAGATGGTTTAATTTTTTTTTTTTTTTTTTTTTGCTGGAAAGGGAAACTAGCAACTTTAAAAATACATGCCAAAAATACAGTTATGCATCACATGTTCCATTTTTTTACACTCATGGGGATATCATTTAATTTTTTTTCACTATTACCTGTAACTGTGGCTGTCACACAGACACTGGTAAATACATGCAGAAAGAGACGCTGCTAGTGTGTGCAAGGTGTAGATCTGCAAGAAAAAAAAAATCTGCAATTACACACTGGATTACATCTTGATGGTTACTTGACTACAATGCAACAGGAATCTGATACAAATTGTAATTATTTGCATTCATGGCCATTTTCAACACTGACAAGTACAAAAGTTAAGTTGCTGCCCTTAAATGCACAAAAGATTACTATGCATGGCTGGCATACGAGTCCAGATAGGAGTTTTAAAGCACTCTGCTTGAGCTGAAAATAGCACTTAATGAATGCAGACTGAGTGACAACCTGAACGGGGTGTCTGAAGTTCTTCTACTAGCCAAACTATATAATAATTTACTAAAGCTGGATAGTTTTAAATAAATTAATAAATAAAATGAAGCCAAAATTAAGAAATGCAAAAGGTAGTACCATTAAGTAAGAAGTATATAAAAATGATTTGGAAAGGAACATACTTGCAATAAATTATATGGGGAAAGATATTCAGGGAAGACATGCAAGATGCAGAAACTGGGGTGGCACAAAGTTCTCAATGGATCAGCTCTACTGCCGAGTCAAGCTGTCTTGGTACCATGCCAGTTCACAGGTTTTTGCCTCCTAAGTGGAAGAAGGTACAGGAAAAGGTACACACAAAATGGTTAATCTGTTGTGATCAGCTGAATTCTGTAAAACAGACTGTTGGTTATGTTTTATTATACAATGACCCCCCCATTAATATTCCAAACGTGCACGCTGATTGGTCAGCGTGCCCACTGTAAATCATACTTATACTACTGGAAAAAGGTCTGGTTGCCCGGAATTTTTCCATTAGTATAAGTCTTGATTTTTTTGTGTTTTTGGTAGCAACGGAGAACGTAAGAGCTCCCTTGCTGTAATCTCGCTATGTTAAACAAGTTTAATATAGAGAGACACTTTATATATTAAAAAAAAAAAAAAAAAAAAAGCAACAGAGATCTTCCTTTCTCCGTTACGTCCACATACAGCTCTGATGTACTGCGTAAGCATATGCATGCGCAGTACATCAGAACTGCCAGAAAATACCAGACAGCTGCGGAAGGGCAGCACAGAGGCATTATACAATGCCATTATTTAAGAAAAGTAAGTATTTTTTTTCCTTAAATAATGTCATTGTATAATAGCAATAACCCACTTCTGGGTGTGGGTAATGCTGGATTTACCCACGGTTGTCTTTGTTTGGCCACTCGGGCTTCGCCCTCGTGACCACACCAACTGTGGGTAAATCTAGCATTACCCACACCCAGGCGTGGGTTATTGCTTAAATGTTGCATTCTGAATTTGGGTTTAAAGGTTATATAAATCTACGGTTTAGCACTAAAAGTTATTTAAGATCAGGGATCAGAAATGGCTTCAGCAGTGGATCGAACTGTAATTGATTAATTAATCCCTCGACAAAAAAAGATGATCAACAGAAATTTGATAAAATACATATATTAAATGGGGAGAAAATGTTTTATTTTCTTAGAATGTAAAATTTCTAAGGAGCTACATTAAAAGGTGTAAATTATCTAACTATGTAAGGAAGTTTAGACTTCAGATGCATGACACTCATCTGGTAGATTTAGAGCATCTCAAACATAAAACTTGGAAAAATGGTCTGACCACTTTCTGTGTATAGGTCGAATGGCAGAGGGAGAGTTACAACCATTAAGACAGAAACCCCATTTGAATTACTGCAGAAAAAAGCAGGCACACAACTAACAGCTGGAATTTAAGAAAGGACAAAACGCCACCTACAAAAGTTTATTTGCCCACAGGGATGAAACAACTGGAATTAACATGGCTCATGACAGAACGGTTAGTCAATCAAGAAAGGATAGCAATGTGGGCAGGAGACTGGAATTTGATGTGTGTAATGAACAATGTACATTTGGATCCCCATAGCATATACACTTCAGAGTTGTTTTTTTAGAAAGCATATATACACAACTGGCACAATAAACCTGCATAGGATTTTGTAGTTACCTAGAGACAGATAAACCGTTTTTTTTTTACAGCTACCAACTCTTTTGAATGATAAAGTCACTGTAACAAATGGGCATGCTCACATTAATGAATCTTTGAATACCATCCCTATTTCTACTTTAGACCATGCATTTACAACTGTGCAGTTACAGATGGACTAGGGCAAAATAGAGAGGATATGGACAAACTAGCACTTATGTGAATATGAACAGCTTCAAAAGAACATCAGGGATAGAAGTGAAGATTCAATCATAAAGAAAATATATATAGTTTAAGTCTCTTGTAACTACTGTTGTACTCTTTACTCAACTAATACTTCTTGAAACTATTCATCATCAGCCCCCTTTTTTCCACATTTTTTCTACATGGGCTCAGGGTATCATGTTAACTGTCGCCAGCTCTCTCGATTCAGTGCCACACTCCTGCCTTCTTCAATACTCATGCCTGATTGTTGCAGATCTTCTTTCACACAATCCACCCACCTCTTTGCTGAACATCCTTGCCTCCTCTTACCTTCTTCCTGTCTGTCCCAAAACTTCCTCACCAGACTGTCTTCTGCTTTTCTACACATGTGCCCTAATCACCATAATCTGTTCTCTTTGATCTTTCCTGCAATTGGAGCTACTTTGGCTTCTGCTCTTATGTCCTAATTTCTTTGTCTGTCCCACAGTGTGCATCCTACCACCTTTCTCAAGCACTTCGTTTCTATCAACTCTAGCTTCTTCAACTGTTCTGCCTTTACTGCCCAGGTTTCTGTACCGTACAGTAGTACTGGTCGCACCACTGTCTTGTACACCTTGCTTTTCAGCTTCTTTGGCATTCTTCTGTCATGGACTACACCTGACACTCTATGCCAGTTGGCTGCAGCCCCTCTGATTCTAGCTTTGACCTCTTAATTCAGACTACCTTTCTCCTCAACCACCCCTCCCAGATACCTGAAAGCTGTTTACCTCTTCCACTATCTTCCCTTCTATCTCTATTCTCAGCTTCTTCTGATTTCCCCAATTTGCTGCCATTACCACAGTCTTATCTGTGCTTGGTTTAATCAGATTTGCATTCCATTCTCCTATCCTTTCCTGAAGTTCTAGCGCAGAGTCTGCCTGTACTGCTACATCATCTGCATACAGCAGCTTTGTTGATCTGTCCTCTCCAACCTGTTTGCTAATGTAGTCCATCACCAGTATGAACAGCAGTGGGCTCAGAGCTGAACCCTGGTGTACACCCACTCCCACTAGGAACCCCTCTATGAAGCCGAACACTGTTTGTACTTGAGTCACTGGGTCCTTGGACATAGCCTGCACTAATTCTACCAATGTTTCCAGGACTTCAAACCACCTCAGTACTGCCCAGATTGGCTTTTGTGGGACCTTGTCATATGCCTTCTCCAAGTCTAAAAATGCCCAGTTGGACTCTGTCCTCATTTCTAGCTTCTTCTCAAGTATCTGTCTCAATGCAAACATTGGGTCAATTGTGCTGCATCCTGATCTGAATCCAAACTGTTCACCTCCCATCTTACAGTTTACTAATCTGTGCATCTGTTTATCAATCACTCTCTTCAGAACTTTCATGCAGTGTGGTAGGAGTTTGATCCCTCTATACTGCCCACAGTTGTGGCTGTCCCCTTTGTTCTTGTACACTGGCACACGTATGCTTATTCTCCAGTCATCTGGGATATGCCTTTCTCTCCACACTGCTGTTAGTACCCACAGGAGCCATTTCTCCATCTCACCCAGCATCTTTATCATATCTGCTGTCACCTCATCTGAGCCTGCTGCTTTTCCTGACTTCATCTTCCTTCGTGCTGTTCGTACTTATTCTAAGGTGGGCTCCTCTTCTTCTCTAATTGTAGGCTGTTTCTGGGGCAGTACAGCTTCTGTGGGGTCTTCTTCATTCAGAAGCCACTGGAAATACTCCTTCCATCTGCCTTTGATGTCCTGTGGACTGGTAAGCAGGTTGTTGCTGGCCTAACCTTATAAAGGGTGTCTGACTATCTTCTATCTTTCTGTCTTTGCCTTGCAACCTGATATAGTGTCTTTGTGCCCTTTACTGAGTCACTTTCCAGATGTTGGTAGAGTGCTTCTGATGCCCGATTCTTTGCTAATGCAACTTCTTTGTTAGGCAACGAGTAGTCCTTCCTAGCTTGGTCAGTCTTTTATATCTCCCATTTCTTCCTGCACTCCTCCTTTCTTTTGATGACTTCCTGGACTTCTGCATTCCACCACCAGCTTTCCTTATGTACCTTATTTCCATATATGGCTCGGCCGCATATCTTTTCTGTAGTCCTAACACATGCTGTTTTAGGCGCTGCCACACCTCTTCAACTCCACCTATTTCCTCCTCTTCTTGGGGTGCTAGAGCCCTCAGTAATTCCTTGAACTACTGTACTTTCTCTCCAGTCGACTTCCAGGTCTTCAGCCAGGTCTCTGTTGACCTTCAAGCCTTCTCTGACCACTGTTTGCAGCTGATTGTGGCAACTAATGGTTTATGCTATGGGCTGACTGTTTCACTGGGGATGACTTTGCAATCATGGATTCTACCCCAGTCCTTTTTCCTTACTAGGAGGAAGTCTACCTGAGTTGCATGTTGGCTACTCTTGTATGTGATCTTGTGACTGTCTCTCTTTCTGAACCATGTGTTGGCTACTATCAAGACATTTGCCAGAGAGAAGTCTAGAATGGCTTCTCCTTCTTTATTCCTGTTACCCCACCCATGTGGACCCAAGCAGTCCTCATATCTTGCACTGTCTGTCCTGATATGTGCTTTCAAGTCACTCATTATCAACACCAATTCATGTTGTCCTGCTTTATCTAGTAGGTCCTGCAACTGCTTTCTGAATGCATTCTTTTCCTCACTATCACAACCCTGCTGTGGAACATATGCTCAGATTATGAATACTGCCCTATCATTACACTGGAGTCGGATTGTCACAAGTCTGTCATTAATTCTGATAATATCCCTCACTGCCTTTTGAAGCCTCTCTCTCACCACAATTCCTACACCATTTCTAGCCTGCCCCCCACCTGAGTAGTAGAGTCTGGATCCCAAGCCAAGTGGCTTTGCTGCATTGCCCTTCCATCTCGTCTCTTGGATACATAGGATGTCCAACTTCCTCTGTATCATCATGTCATCCACTTCCAAGCTGTGTCTTGTCAGTGAACCTACATTAAACATAGCAATTCTCAGTTCATGCTTGGCAAGTTGGTTGGTTTTACATCCAGTTTTCACTAAACAGAGCTATCTCAGGTAACCCAGACTGGGCAACTAGACACTGGCCAGCCAGTAGCTTATTGGCCCAGGGATGCTGGGCTTTATGGCGGGCACAAACTGGCCAACAGGGGCACATATATCCCTCCCACCTGTTACCAAGGGTCCCTATCATAGGTGAGAGTAGGCCGGATCCTCAATCCACTTATCACCATTAAATACCCATGCCTATTTTGATGACATTAGTCAACATGACCGAATCCCCTAGAGCCATATTTTACACCGAGTGGCTAACCCTGCCATGGCATGCAGTCTGTGATCTGTGTTCTATCTTGGGGATACTGCGCACCACAGTAGATGCCCAAAGCGGTTGGTCTGTACAACTCTTCCTCCTATAGGGCACCATGTAGAGTCTGTGCTGCTGCCCACAGCTCCATTCATTGGTGAGTTTGAGATGGAAACACTCAGCATGTTTTTCGGACATGGGAGAAACCCCATGGAGACATAGGGAGAACATGCAAACTCCAAACAGGCATTGGTCGGATATAAGGATCGAACCTTGTGCATGGGAGGTTAACACCATAACCACTAAGACATCTTCTTGAAATTATTATCCACAACAAACACTGTTATACCTTTAATTTACTACCCCACCCACATAAGGTGGGGGGTTACCCTAATGTAGCCTGAATAACTTAATCATCTAAGTGTTTATTCATGCTTATCCATGTTTCATCTGTTTCACTATAAATGCATATAATGTATATAATATAACCAATTTCAACAAGATATTGTGATTTTATCATTGTGAATGCATATACATTTATTCAGTATGTTTTTACGTGATGCGAACCAGTTCAATGTGCTGCTATCATTTTGCAATATTATACTGTCAAATATGATGTTAATGTTTCATTTACTTGTGTCAATTTATATTTCATCTTATATCATGGTGAACCAATGAAGCTCTTCTCCCTAGGTCTGTGCTGAAAACCTTTACAACCAGTCACACACTTCCTCTGTTAACAAATGAAAATAAAATAAATCTTTTGAGAACTTGGAATACAGGGAAATTAGTGCAAATTAGATGAAATTTCAACAAAGTACTGATGTAAGCTCAATACAGGTGAATGATGAGATGGAGAGGGTCAGATCTAAAAATTAAAGTCCTGAAAGAAAAAAATTTGCAATACAAGGTGGATCACGCCAAGAAATTCCTGAAAAGTTTAAGATTTTGAAGTTACACTGATGACTCAAAAATATTTGGCATTTACAGTTAGGGAGCAGAAAGTGGAAGGATATGTACAAAATTAACATAGGGAGTGATTTTCAGGGCACATGCTGACATAATTTGCTGATTACTAGGTTCTATCAGGAACAGCCTAGGAAAGGGTCATGTACTCAACAACTTGAAGCTTGATAGGGATTTTAGGAGCTTAGGAAGTTAGACTCAGATCAGGTCATATTTTTAATAAAGATCACATCAGAGAGGATGTGATGGCTCCTGCACTGGGCCAGTAATCGAGAATCTCAATCCTCACCACTGACAACAGTAAGGGATGTACACAAAGGGAGGATTACAAGCACACACACAGTAAAGTACAATTTCCCTTAAGAGTTCATAGAGATCACAGTCAGTCTGGGGCTAGTTTCTCCCTCTTTCTCTAGATCCCCAATAAGACACCCGAAAGGCACAGCTATAGGGTTAAGATCTCAGCTGAGGGGCCAAGCCAAGACTTCCAGCACCCTTTCTGTCGAACCAGTGCTTTGTGTCCCTGCCCAAGTAGCTGACAAATGCAGACTGAAATATGATTGACATACAAACCACACACACACACGGGAAAGGCTGGCAAAGGTTTACTAAGCTATGCCCCTTTTGCCCATACTATAAGGTAGTTGCCACTGCCACCAACTCCTTCTCATCAGCTACTATAAGGCCCTTACAAAGGGAGTCCAATTCTATTGAGTAATGTTATTATTATCCAAATGGTAGTTTTGACCAAGAGCAAGGCTATTTAGGAGTGGCCTGTACAGTGTCACCAAATACATATGCAAGTAATCTAAGAGCTTAAACATGCCTCACAATATACGCCAGAAAGATATAAATATATGTGATCTTGTGACTGTCTCTCTTTCTGAACCATGTGTTGGCTACTATCAAGACATTTGCCAGAGAGAAGTCTAGAATGGCTTCTCCTTCTTTATTCCTGTTACCCCACCCATGTGGACCCAGGCAGTCCTCATATCCTGCACTGTCTGTCCTGATATGTGCTTTCAAGTCACTCATTATCAACACCAATTCATGTTGTCCTGCTTTATCTAGTAGGTCCTGCAACTGCTTTCTGAATGCATTCTTTTCCTCACTATCACAACCCTGCTGTGGAACATATGCTCAGATTATGAATACTGCCCTATCATTACACTGGAGTCGGATTGTCACAAGTCTGTCATTAATTCTGATAATATCCCTCACTGCCTTTTGAAGCCTCTCTCTCACCACAATTCCTACACCATTTCTAGCCTGCCCCCCACCTGAGTAGTAGAGTCTGGATCCCAAGCCAAGTGGCTTTGCTGCATTGCCCTTCCATCTCGTCTCTTGGATACATAGGATGTCCAACTTCCTCTGTATCATCATGTCATCCACTTCCAAGCTGTGTCTTGTCAGTGAACCTACATTAAACATAGCAATTCTCAGTTCATGCTTGGCAAGTTGGTTGGTTTTACATCCAGTTTTCACTAAACAGAGCTATCTCAGGTAACCCAGACTGGGCAACTAGACACTGGCCAGCCAGTAGCTTATTGGCCCAGGGATGCTGGGCTTTATGGCGGGCACAAACTGGCCAATAGGGGCACATATATCCCTCCCACCTGTTACCAAGGGTCCCTATCATAGGTGAGAGTAGGCCGGATCCTCAATCCACTTATCACCAGTAACTACCCATGCCCATTTTTGGTGACATTAGTCAACATGACCGAATCACCTAGAGCCATATTTTACACAGAGTGGCTAACCCTGCCATGGCATGCAGTCTGTGATCTGTGTTCTATCTTGGGGATACTGCGCACCACAGTAGATGCCCAAAGCAGTTGGTCTGTACAACTCTTCCTCCTATAGGGCACCATGTAGAGTCTGTGCTGCTGCCCACAGCTCCATTCATTGGTGAGTTTGAGATGGAAACACTCAGCATGTTTTTCGGACATGGGAGAAACCCCATGGAGACATAGGGAGAACATGCAAACTCCAAACAGGCATTGGTCGGATATAAGGATCGAACCTTGTGCATGGGAGGTTAACACCATAACCACTAAGACATCTTCTTGAAATTATTATCCACAACAAACACTGTTATACCTTTAATTTACTACCCCACCCACATAAGGTGGGGTTACTAATGTAGCCTGAATAACTTAATCATCTAAGTGTTTATTCATGCTTATCCATGTTTCATCTGTTTCACTATAAATGCATATAATGTATATAATATAACCAATTTCAACAAGATATTGTGATTTTATCATTGTGAATGCATATACATTTATTCAGTATGTTTTTACGTGATGCGAACCAGTTCAATGTGCTGCTATCATTTTGCAATATTATACTGTCAAATATGATGTTAATGTTTCATTTACTTGTGTCAATTTATATTTCATCTTATATCATGGTGAACCAATGAAGCTCTTCTCCCTAGGTCTGTGCTGAAAACCTTTACAACCAGTCACACACTTCCTCTGTTAACAAATGAAAATAAAATAAATCTTTTGAGAACTTGGAATACAGGGAAATTAGTGCAAATTAGATGAAATTTCAACAAAGTACTGATGTAAGCTCAATACAGGTGAATGATGAGATGGAGAGGGACAGATCTAAAAATTAAAGTCCTGAAAGAAAAAGAAAAAAATTTGCAATACAAGGTGGATCACGCCAAGAAATTCCTGAAAAGTTTAAGATTTTGAAGTTACACTGATGACTCAAAAATATTTGGCATTTACAGTTAGGGAGCAGAAAGTGGAAAGGATATGTACAAAATTAACATAGGGGAGTGATTTTCAGGGCACATGCTGACATAATTTGCTGATTACTAGGGTTCTATCAGGAACAGCCTAGGAAAGGGTCATGTACTCAACAACTTGAAGCTTGATAGGGATTTTAGGAGCTTAGGAAGTTAGACTCAGATCAGGTCATATTTTTAATAAAGATCACATCAGAGGAGGATGTGATGGCTCCTGCACTGGGCCAGTAATCGAGGAACCTCAATCCTCACCACTGACAACAGTAAGGGATGTACACAAAGGGAGGATTACAAGCACACACACAGTAAAGTACAATTTCCCTTAAGAGTTCATAGAGATCACAGTCAGTCTGGGGCTAGTTTCTCCCTCTTTCTCTAGATCCCCAATAAGACACCCGAAAGGCACAGCTATAGGGTTAAGATCTCAGCTGAGGGGCCAAGCCAAGACTTCCAGCACCCTTTCTGTCGAACCAGTGCTTTGTGTCCCTGCCCAAGTAGCTGACAAATGCAGACTGAAATATGATTGACATACAAACCACACACACACACGGGAAAGGCTGGCAAAGGTTTACTAGCTATGCCCCCTTTTGCCCATACTATAAGGTAGTTGCCACTGCCACCAACTCCTTCTCATCAGCTACTATAAGGCCCTTACAAAGGGAGTCCAATTCTATTGAGTAATGTTATTATTATCCAAATGGTAGTTTTGACCAAGAGCAAGGCTATTTAGGAGTGGCCTGTACAGTGTCACCAAATACATATGCAAGTAATCTAAGAGCTTAAACATGCCTCACAATATACGCCAGAAAGATATAAATATATGTAACAATAAATAATAAAAGAACAAGACAATACTCAGAAAAAAAACACAGTTACTTCAGAGTTCAAAATCACAGGAAATACTTTAAAACAACACTGCAAGACAGTCTCAAATACAGAAAACATCTAAACTAATCTTTACCAAATTTCCTATCTATATCTAAGAGAGATACCATGTCCTAAGTCTTACTAACAGACAACACGCAGTGCTGAGTGGATGTTTCTAGGTCCAACATAAGATACAAAATGCCCAGTCTCTCTCTGAGAGAGTTCTTAAAATAATAAACATTACTGCTGGGTTAGCCAGGACGTCACTCTGTTGCCTGACTTCAGTTCCCAGGCTAGGGAGATACTAACAGAATTTTAATATCTCTGTGTGAGAGGTACATATCTCTCAGAAGTTTGCAGAACATGGAAGTCATAAAACAATAAAACACTTTCACATTTGAAACCTAGTAATTATGTCTGTTTCAAGACAATATAAAAACTTATAGCTCTAGGCAGTGTGTCTGCTGCTGAACTGAAACACAGAACACAATTGCAAAACACTTTAATTTCAACTTATTTTCTTGAAGTTTTGCAAGTTAACTCTGTATGTTACAACTTCTAATATTAAAATTAGAAGTTATGTACTCACCATAACATTCCATCTGAGTAGGTGTATTCCTTTGTCTGCAACCTGTGGGTTATGGATCCGACATCGGATCCGAACCGGCATGGTTTACCAGCTATGGATCCAAGCTCTCAGCTCCTCCCCTCACCCATAATGCCCTGCTCTACCCTCATGACCTCAGATCGAGTTTGCCAACAGCAAGAACACCCTGAAAAGGGTAACACATCATATGCAGGAAACTGAAAGGCCAGGGGGATAGGAGGGCGGGATGGTTGCAGACAAATGAATACACCTACTCAGATGGAACGTTATGGTGAGTACATAACTTCTAAATCTGAAGTAGGAGATTCATTTGTCTGCAACCTGTGGGACAGAGTCCCCAGCTACCTGAATCTTGGGCGGCCATCATGGAAGGATATTCTGGAGCACCGCGGAGCCAAAGGATGCTCTACCCCTAGATGCAAGATCCAACTTGTAGTGGGAAATAAAAGTATGAGATGAAGCCCACGTGGCTGCTGCACAAATATCATCTAGAGGAATCCTAGCCTTAAAGGCTGCCGAGGTAGAGACTGACTGGGTTGAATGGGCATATACACCCTCCGGTGCGGGCCTTCCTGAAGCTTGATAAGCCAATAAGATACATTGTGAAATCCAGCGAGATAATGAGACTTTAGAAATTGGTTTGCCCAAATTAAATTTAGCAAAGGAAATTAACAACTGGTCGGATTGCCTATGACCAGCCGTCCTGTTTAGATAAAATCTAGGTTGCCTGTGAACATCTAAGGAATGAAGCTTGTATTCACCTTTGTTTTCATATTTCGGAAAGAAGACAGGGAGGTTAATGGATTGATTAATGTTTGCTTCAGAAGCTACCTTAGGAAGAAAGGACGGGTTGGTCCTGAGGTAAACACGGTCCGGATGAAAGACTAAGTAAGGAGGTTTAGCTGATAATGCTTGAAGCTCTGAGACTCTCTTGGCCGAAGTAATGGCTACTAAGAAGGCGATCTTGAAAGATAAGAATTTCAGATCTACTGTAGCCGGTTCGGCGGGGGCGTCAAGGCCTGGAGAACTATGGAAAGGTCCCAAGGAGGAACCGCTTGCTTTACAGGGGCCTGAGAAGAAAAGTACCTTTAAGGAAAATCTTACATAACTTGGCCGACATCAGTGGATTGGAGTCATGACCAATGTGATAATGAGAAATTGCTGCAAGTTGCACTTTGACCGTGGAACTGCTGGCACCATCATTAAAAAGAGTGGTTAAAAAATCAAGCACCAAAGGGAGAGGAACTGTGAAGGGGTTTAGGCCTTGCCGCTCCGCCCACAAAGAGAACCGTTTCCACTTGCTGCGGTAGACTTTCCTAGTGGATGGCTTATGAGCTGACACCAGGATGGCCTTAACAGGGGACGAAATACCGGGAGTCCTGATCAAGAGTGGAACTGGAGCAGCCAAGCGGTCAGCTTCAGGTTGTCCAGGTTCGGAGGAGATAAGTGGGATGGATGAGATATCAGATCCGAATGGGATCTAGAATCCAAGGAGGATTCACTGAGTGAGACCTTAGGAAGGGGAACCAGATCTGTCGAGGCCAAAATGGAGCAATGAGAATCATTCTGCACCCCAACCGAGAGGCTTTCTGAAGAACTTGGAGCATCAGAGGCAAGGGGGGATAAGCATAAAGAAGACCGGGTGGCCAAGCATGCACCAGAGCGTCTCTTGGGGAACCTCCGGGAGGAGGTATCAGAGCGAAAAACTGTCGCACTTGGTGTTTGAGGGAGAGGCAAAAAGATCGCAACAAGGAGTTCCCCACCGTGCGAAAATGTGTTCCGCTACCTGAGTATTGAGAGACCACTCGTAAGGGGTGAGAATGGTGCGACTGAGTTTGTCCGCCAGGATGTTGGACCGACCCGGAATATGCGTTGCTATGAGAAAGCGGCTGGTGGAGATTGCCCATTCCCACACTCTCATGGCTTCTCGACAAAGCGGGTAAGACCTGGTTCCTCCTTGCTTGTTGATATACCAAACAACCGACATGTTGTCCGATTGAATCACAATTATTCCCAAGGGAAGAAAGGCCTGAAGTGCTAGCAACGCTAAGAGCACTGCTCTCATCTCTAGAACGTTGATATGCAGTAAGGTCTCTGAATCGTCCCACGTGCCTTGGACAGTCTGGCCTGCAAAATGCCCCCCCACCCGAGGCGGGAGGCGTCCGTGGTCACCGTGGCGAGAGGGGGAGAAGCACAAAATGGGCGGCCTCCGTGGAGATCTGGAGAGTGTAGCCACCACAGGAGGGACCGCTTGCAAGCCTTGCTGATCGCAATGGGATGATGCATAGGAAGAGCAAGATACGACCACTGAACTAGGAGTGTCCATTGAAGGATGCGCATATTGAACCTGGTGAGAGGAAGCAGCACTATTGCTGCAGCCATGGACCCTAGGGCCCTCAGGACCAACTCCGAAACTGAGCTTGATTGGAGAATGGCCCGCACCTGGAATTGCAGATTTTGAACTCTGTCCGCAGTGAGGAAGGCTTTTAATCTCCTTGTGTCTAACCTGGCACCTATAAAATCTATGAGCTGTGTGGTGCTAGGTTGGATTTTTGTGTTTATTGTGAAGCCCAGACGGGAGCAAGATGGAGAAAGGAGTCTCGCGCCAATAGTAGTAGATGCCTTGTTGGGGCGGTGAGAAGCCAGTCGTCCAGGTAGGGAAAGACCTGTACCCCCTGAAGCCTCAGGTGGGCCGCTACCACTGCTAATACTTTGGTGAACACCCTGGGGGCTGTGGTGAGACCAAAGGGAAGGACCCGGAATTGGTAGTGACTGGCTCCCAGCCAGAAGCAGAGAAACCTCCTGGAGTGCCTGTCCATTAGAATGTGGTAGTAAGCATCCTTGAGGTCTATGGAGCACATCCAGTGATTTTCTCCCAGAAGGGGGAGAATAGACTGCAACGTGACCATTCGGAACTTCTCCTTGGGAACTGCCAGGTTCAAGAGTGAAAGGTCTAAAATTGGTCTTAGATCCCCCGTCTTTTTTGGCACTAAAAAGAACCTGGAGTAGAACCCTGATCCGATCTGGTCTGGGGGGACGGACTGGATGGCTCTTTTCTTTAGCAGATGGCCAATTTCTGCCAAAGCGGCCTCCCACTGACCGGGTGGAACGTCGGGGAGGGACTTCAATTTTGGTAAGTGAAGAAGGGGTATACGGTATCCTCTGGATATGATATGGAGGACCCAGCGGTCTGATGTTATGGACTCCCATGCCGCTAGGTGCTCCGAAAAACGTCCCCCGACTGCCTCCAGAGTGGAGCAGCCGGGCAACCCCTCAGGGCTGCTGCGCGGGCCGTTCAAAGAAGGGTTCTCTGGACCCGAAGTTCCTGGGAGCCCCTCTGCCCCTAGGGCGGCGTCCTCCCTGTCCTCCTCTGCCACGGAAGGACTGGTTGTCCAGAGCAGGCTGAGATTGCTGCGACTTCCGATACCACATCTTCTTCTGTCCCTTTTGGTTCCTAGAATAGGGCCTCTGGGGTGCAGAGAAGCGGATTCCGACGGCAGACAGCGTCTTCCCGTCCTTCTAGCTCTGGGTCAAAGTGTCGCGAACAGTTTTGCCAAAGAGGGCAGAACCATCGAAGGGGGCGTTCGCGAATGACGCCTTGAAGGGCTCTGAGAAATTGCAATGACGGAGCCAGGCCTGACGTCTAGTAACTAGGCCTGCCCCTGCGGCTCTAGCGGCACCTTCCGTAGCATGGGACAGTAGCCGCATAGAGGTATTGGTGACGGACCTAAGAGTGGCCATGTGGGTGGAGTGCAGCACTTTGTCCTCCTCCGACATGGACTCTGGGGGGGATGCAGCGTATTCTTTAATAAGATCGCGCTGCATCCTAATCACGTGTGCCAGGTAGTTCAGCGCCCTCACAGAGAAGGTCGCTGAACTAAACATCCGCTTCCCCAAGCGGTCCATCATCCGAGACTCCTTGCTCGGGATGGACTGAGGACTCTCCTGAGCAAGTTCCCTCTTGGTGGCCGCCGTCAACATGGCATCTACCGGAGGCCCCTTACTCCAATGGGCACGGTCAGCCGGGTGAGTTAGAATACGGTCGGGCCTTTAGGGATTGGCTCCACGGAGTCCGGTTCCTTCCACGCCCTGGTGGTAATGCGGTCCACCAGGGGTCGGCAGGAGGACACCCAAGGGGTAGACGGGCCCGCTTCAAATGCCTCCAAGAACACGGACTCGTCCGAGGAAGACTTGGGCAGACCACCCCCTTATGCGGAGCATTTCCATGATGTCTCCAAATGAGACATCCTTGGGGTGACCGTGGGGAGCCTTCCCTTCCTCCAAATCCGTGTCTTCTGTGAGAGACTCTGGGGAGTCAATGTGCCTCCTTTTGCACATATGTTTGCGGGGAACATCCTCAGGGGGGCTGTCAGAGGACTCCTCGAACAGTAACCTGTTCCAGGGGAACAGCTTGGGGCACAGGAGCTGCTGTCCCAAGGGCCGGATGGTGGAAGCCTGACCCAGTGCAGAGGGAGCGGGACGGAGCCGAAGCAAGTGCCGGGGTCCGGAGACCCTCAACAGGGCCCTCTCCACTACATCAAAAGCCGAAGGGAGCCGACCTCGACCAAAGGATCCGACAATCGGCTCCCCTCGGATCCGAGCAGTGGATCGGAGCCGGCGCCGCCGGATCCAAAGGACAGTGCGCTCCGACACAGACGGGCGCCGAAGGAGCACTGATCCCCGGATCCGGCTCGGATCCAGGCTCCGAGAGGTCGGATCCGAAGCACTCGAGGCAGGGTCGGATCCGGTACCAAGTACTATCGGCGCCGACCCACCCCGCTCGGCTGCTCGGCTCAACTGCTCCGAACCCGGTAGCGGGTTGGAGAAGGAGCAATTGGCTTGAAAAAAGGGGTCGAGCTCCCCCCCAGAGGGGGGGGGAGGCAAGAGCACTCCCATCTGCATCTGGGCCTGGATGAACCTTCTCATCATCCGTCCAGAACAGCGTCTGACAGGCTATAAGTTGATCTCGACGAGGCTACCGAGGTAGGCCTTGAGTGCCTCCTCGATAGCCTCAACGGAGATCGGGTCTCCTCCTCCTCAGGTCCCGTGAAAACACACTGGAGACCGGGCCGAGGAGGGGAGAGCCAGCAGACAAGGAGGCCGGAGGAGAAGCCCGCTTGGCTGGCGGGGCCGAAACAGAGGTCTCGGCCCGCCGCTTATGGTGCTTCTCCCTCCGGTCCTTCTTTCTAGCTTCCCTCCGAACCACTACAGGGAGGTTGAGTCCCAGGAGGAGGAGGGGAGCCGGAGAGGAGACAACCGTCAAACGGTTACCCCGAAGGAGCGGAGGCCGGAGCCGAGTCCGGTGGCAAAAGACCCGCCAAGACAAGCTTGGACCTCCGCTCCTTCAATGCCCTGGGGTTGAACACTGCACAAATGGAACATCCAGAAGTGAGGTGTTCAACCCCAAGGCGTCTAACACACCGAGTGTGGCCATCAGCCGGGGAAAGCTTATGGCCACACTCGGAGCACTTGGAGAACACAGCTTTGGGTTGTTCAGACATCCCAAAAGCAAAAAGTTACTTAACTAGAGTTAAAGCAAAGTAACAAAACCACTCAACAGGCCCAAACACACACTACGCTACCAGCGAGGGGTGGGATAAGTAAAATTAAATTTTAAAACACTAAAAGTATAATTAAGTAATAGGGAAACCTACACTTCCACACAACTTTCACACAAAACTTCAAAAATTAGCACTTTAAAGACTAAAAAAAACTGCACTTAGCTGAAGAGCTTAGAAACACAATCTGGTCAACAGCGCGGCAAATGAGATCCGAGGTCATGAGGGTAGAGCAGGGCATTATGGGTGAGGGGAGGAGCTGAGAGCTTGGATCCATAGCTGGTAAACCATGCCGGTTCGGATCCGATGTCGGATCCATAACCCACAGGTTGCAGACAAATGAATCTCCTACTTCAGATCATACATTTGCACAGGTATATAGTTTATATACATTTCTGTTCTTTTCCAGAAGGGTACACTGTGGACACATCCTTGAAGCTCAGTACTATACAAACCCTGTTCAAAACACACTTCTGCATCAGTAGTTTAATATACACTTAACAGAGTTCTCCTACATTTGTAAGACAAGCATATGAATCATGTTAATATTCACAAACGACATATGATTATTTACAAAATTCCAGATAGCTGGGCTGGCAGCATTTTGGTTTGTCACAGAGGAGACAGGATTAATAATAAAGAAGCAGAAAATGGGGGGAATGGGCTAAATGGTATACCAAAATAAGAGTGGGAGGGGGGCATAAAGGGGTTTATGGAGTTAGCTAATTATTTATTTATTTATTTGCATTTATTTACGGAAAATTCCAACCGGACACAGATCCTATTTCAGCTGAGGCCCGGGGAGAAAAGCTCTACAATTATGTTATGACCACTGGAAGTTGTATCAATAAATCAAGGTCACTCATGCACCAAAGAATGCTGACAGCTGTTCTCAAGAAAAACACTGAAAAAAAAATGCAAAAATGCAGTTGTGTTTGTTGTTCATTGCTGAGTGTTCATGAGGCAATAAAGAACTGAAGAAAGAGGAAAAGAGGTGCATGATGATGATTATGATGAGGAACCTGGCAGGCTGTGCAGGTTTTATTATGTAAGTAGCCTAATACGAAGCATACAGTCTAATTTGTTATTGAAGAGTACCTCCTCTTATCACACATGAAGATCCATCCTCATAATGAAACGAAAGAAGGCAATGCCTATTGTGGGGAGGAATTTCAGTGGTGGGCAACTCTCTCAAGAATAAGAATGTCCAAACAGAATGAAAAGAGTTTTTCTTATTCAGAGTGACGTTCCATGGAGTCCAGTGACACAGGATGCTTCTTTTATTACACCTACCCAATGGATTGCAACGATAAAGGATCTTTTGTGGATTACACAGTCCAATACTGGCCCGACAAGATTTGACGGTTCCAACCAAGGTAAATGTAATACTTTAATATAACTGAGAGGTGCAACAAAAATTTTTCCTTTTTTAGAATCTGTTCCTATACATTATGGTAATCTGGAAACACAGCTCAGACAGTCTGAGCAGTTGGGTACCAAATTTAGGAAACTCCAGGTTGGAAATGGTTACTTATGCCAGAACATTAGATTGGGCAGAGTAACTAAGGCTTTACATGTTTGTAAATATCCTATGGGTCTAGTGGAGGGGTCTGACTTGCACAAGGAATTGTTGGGCCCTATTTGACTGGCATGGGTTAAAATTCTTGGAGGTTCTTATTAAAGATAACCAGAGAACTATGGAAAAGTTGTCTGTTGGCATCAAGAATTTAGACAGTACTTTTAGAAAAACATCTTCTATTTGAGTTAGTTCAGCTTAAATAAGATAATATTTTTGTTAGAGCAGATTCATTGATGATGGAACTGAAACACAAAATGAACGGCAAACTTGCCTGTGATGGTTTGGGTTATGACAAAAGAATGGCATATTAGGCACCTCCTAGACCTCTGACTTGGATGGCCAGATCCTTTGATAGAGATAATTTTACAGGTGACAATGCACCCCAAGAGACTATATCCTTGAAGAGGATACTAAAATGGAGGCCCCTTTAGTCTCCCCTCTCCCACTGAGGAGATCAGAACAGATCTGCTCATGGCAGGGCCAACGAAGTTGGACCAAAGGCAAACAATGGGGATTCATAATCAAGGGAGGAATGGGGGACAGAGCCACTGGAACAATTAGAGATTGTACACACTAATAAGAATGGTGATTTTAACGTATACAATTTTACTAATGAGATTGTCTCTAATGTGTTCTTGAAGTTTTTATTCAAAAGGTTTCACTTTTGTTCTTACAATTAAAGCCAAATTGGCTGGAGGTACTTGTTGATTTAAAAATGTTCATGAGCAAGTTGAAATTTCATTTATTTGCCCAGGATAATATTACTTTTCATCAACCAGTCTTAAAGTGTCCTACCCTTTTTAACCCCCAGCCCCCTTGTCCTGTTTTGCATATATTTGAACATCTTTGTGGATACGATATTCGTGATTAAGTCATAATTATCAGACCCAAACCATAAATTGACCATCGGCTTAAGTTTATTAATATATTATGTGCAAAGAAGGATATTAGGGTGACGAAGTCAAAGGGGTGGTGTGGTTTTAATGAATTCCACTGATTACATTAAAAAGATGATGATGATACTAGGGAATGATACTTACAATGAAGTGTCACTCAATGAGATGAATACTGCATATAAAAAAGGATAGTTTATTATATGACATGCTTATGCTAGGGGAAACGGACAATATGTTATATACCTATCCTTAAGGTGGATCACTTTTTGGAGCCTACAGTGCACAAAAACACTTCCTCTAGCTAAGTATATTGATTGGAAATTAAAAGGGTTTAAACAAGGTCTCCAGTATTTGGTTAAAAACTCCTGGGATTTTTTAACTCACATTTCTCAGGACATGTTTGATGAGAATATTCATTTCATTACAATAGATGTTATAATTTTCTGTGATAACACACCAACTGGGCTTGAAATGGCTATTAGAGTTTTTAATTGAAAATAACGAATTCAGCAGAGTGGAAATTAAAATTATTTTGATTTTATTAAAGATTGTTCTAGCCAATAACTTTTATTATGAGGGACTTTTACAGACAAAAAGAGGAAGTAGAAATCAGCGTTTCTTGCACCCCAGTTTTTGCTAATATCGTGATGACCATTTGGGAGAAAATATATGTGCTGAATTCTGAGTTCTCTAGGAACTGGTCTTTTTACATCAGATACTTGGATGACATTTGTATATTTTGGGCAGCACAGTTTGATAGGATTGGCGAACTTTTAAAATTATATTAACAGTACAACTTTAAGGTTTACTCATACAGTGTCGTACATTTTACATTAAGATATTACTTTGATGAAGGATATTACAAATAAATGTTTTCTTTCCACGATATACACGAAAACCTACCTACTCTAATGGTATGTTGCACTTTATCAGTAGTCATCCCTTACATCAAAAGAAAACAGTTGTCAAAGGGCAGTCGGTTATAGCAGCTAAGATGGTTACTGATATGTTTTACTTGAGTGTGAGAATTTAAGAAGCATGTTTCTGAGACACAGCTATCCTAACGATTTTTTAGGTGACATTCAGGAAGTCGGTAATAAAAGGATGGCGGGGACATATGTTCCTTTACTGGGTTATTCTTCCTTTAACAACATTAGTGGATCAAATATGATGGACACTACGAATTGGTTCACTTCATTTGTTACCACATACAGTGTGGATTATAACAATACTATCGATATTATTAGAAAAAATGGAGTATTTAACATTTTAGATAATGGGATATACAAGGTTGAAGCTATTCCTAGGTGTAACATTAGCAGAGGTCTTTCCCTTAAACAGATGATAGAACATCCAGTTATGGTTTCACATTTTAGTCACAAAATACCTGGATGGTGTTAGTGTGTTGTTGCAACTGGTGTAAACACATTTTTAGTGCTGAATTTATTAGACCTAATACTATTTTTATTAGATTAAATTTTTTTTTCAACTGGAGCACTAGGACAGTCGTATACGCAGCTTTACACCAGTGCTGCATGTGTTTTTACATTGGGAAAACCATTAGGGCTTTTAAGGATAGGATAAGTGAGCATTTGTATTCGATAATAATGATTTAAATAATGTGCTGGCAAAACATATTAATGCCTTTCCTGAATACAGATTTTTATTTTTTGGTATTAACATTGTGCACTCCAATCCCTGACAGGGTACACCTGATTTTTTACCTAAAGTTTGCGAATTGTACTGGGAGCTAAAGACTAATGTAGGTGTTTATCCAGGTCTTGATAAGGTTTCTCTCAACTTTATTTTAAAGTTGAAATCTATGGGTCATTATTATACTAACCTGCAGTGCACGGTTACATTCACATGTTTTTAAATATGTTTTTAATGAGCACAATTAATTGCATCACGTGAATACAATGTCAGTTATTTGAATTGTTTTTGAGTTGTGGATCATTTATTCTGATGAAATTTCTATTTGTGAAAAGAAAGCACTAAATCATTAAAGAATTGTGTGCAGCCATCTAGTATTCGTCCTTTGCCTTTAACTGTTGGATTTATTTATTTTAACTCTTTTGAGGAAAGACTGCACAAAATATTGCTGCTTTCAACCTAAAAGGGCAGCAAAACATCTTAAACTCAAAGACATTTTAACAACTCCATCACCCCCATGGAATGAAAGGGGTCTCTTGTCACAGCAGGGAAGGTCATTCTGATGAAAATCTCAGCTCCATATGCTCTCCCCAGCAGACAAATCATTTTTATTTTATTTTTATTTGTTAGCAAGGTAAACATTGGGCACAAGCCTATTTTCAGATGCTACCAAGCAGCTTTGTCTGATTAAGTGACTTGCTGAAAGTTGCACAGCAGACAAATGGACAAATGGAAAATGAGGGATTTAAATCCTGGACCATATGATGAAGTCTTGATCATCTCTGTCAAACTGCCAGAAATCTGCCATGATGGGGTTGAGAACAGGCTACTAACAGCAAGACAGAGGGTTTAGCTTTTGTTACTATACTATCAGTAGCCTAGGTTCAACTAAAGAGACAGATGCCAGTGGTGCCAGCTAGAGAGATGGGGGTGAGCAAAAAGGCCTCAGTTATAAGTGTATGTTCTGTATTGGGAGGTGCATGGCTACATGCCATGTAGAAGGCAAAAATGTGATACATGGAAGCAAGGGCATGACACAAAAATTTGACATTTATTTTGTACTGCATAAAAAAGAATGTTATGTCTTACCATAACTTGGCATCTGTGTTGTCTTACCATAACTTGGCATCTGTGTTGTCTATCTTCATTCCTCCTCATGACAGTCTCGGATTGAACTTCTCCAGACTTGGATCCGACTCTCAAACTCCTCCCTCTTATCCATAATGTACTGCACCCACTCAAGCACCTCAGATCAAGTTTGTTAACTCCATACATCCATATCCCGGACAGCAAAGAAGAACAGCAGATGAGGCTCAGACATGAGACCTAAGAGTTCCGTTATGTTCCACAATCCTCTACAAGAATGAGGCAGGGGGTTGGCTGTGTGAGAAAGTGAGGAGGAATGAAGACAGACAATACAGTTGTCAAGTTAAGGTAAGACATAACTTTCTAATCTGTTGTCTTTATTCTTCCTCACAACAGGGTCCAGATACATGATTCCCGGGTGGCCCTCATGGATGGATATGCCAGAGCACCATAGAGCCAAAGGAAGTCCTGCTCCTAGAAACAATATCTAACTTAGTGTGCCACAAAGGTGCGATTGTTAGACATGGCACTGCTGCACAAATATCAATTGAGGTTCTAGATGAGAAGGTGGAAAAGGAAGCCATAGGCCTGTTGGAATGTGCCCTAGGAGGTCGAGGTTATCCATTTTGCTAGAAGAATCTTGGAAACCGCTTGGCCAAATTTGTAGCAGAGAATGCTACAAACAGTTAGTCAGACTTCTTCTGCTGTCTAGTTCTGTGCAGATAGAAACGCAACGGTCTATAAACATTGAGAAGGTGTAGAACATACTCCCCTTTGTTAGTAAAATTTGGAAAAACACTGGTAAATGAATGGCCTGACTGCTATTGTTTTCCGTGGCTACTTAAGGCATAAAGGAGGGATTAGTACATACAGAAACCCTGTTCCTTATGAAAAATTATGTAAGGAGGTTTGGAAGATAAGGCCTGTAGTTCGGAAATTTTCATGACAAACTTCATGCTGAAACTGGTAGGTGGTTCAAAGGGTGTCTGAGTCAAATCTTGCAGCATAACAGTGAGGTCCCAAGGTGGGGAGGGGCCCTTGATGGGAGGCCTCAACAAGAAAATACCTTTCATAAAATATTTACATAATCTAAATGTGGACAGGGTGAAAATTTGAAACTGCAGCTAACTGAAGCTTGATGGTAGAGAAGCTAGCTCCTTCCTTAAATAGTGTACTAAGAAAAAACAGAATATCTGAGACGCGAGCGGAGAAAGGGTCGATATTTCTATCTGTAAGCCCAAGCAGTGAACCTTTTCCTCTTGCTGGTGCAGACTTTCACAGTACAAACTTTTTGAGAGGTTAGAATTACATTACGGACCGGAAAAGCAAGCCTAAACTGTCTTCATAGGGTTGAAAGTGGAGAAACCAAGTGGTCAACCTGAGGGCATGAAGATTCAGGTGCGGCTGCATTCCTGATGGGTGAGAAGAGGTCCTGTCTTGGCTCCAGTATCCATGGAGGATATTTCAGATGAGACCAGAGGAAGGGGAACCAACCCTGACAAGGCCAGAAAGGGGCAATAAGGATGACTGAGCTCCTCAGCCTACTTGCCTTCTGAAGAAACTTTGAAATTAGTGGATGAGGGGGGATAAGCACACAGGAGACTAAGGGGGACAATCATGGACTAGTGTGTTTCTCAGGGACTCTCCCAAAGGGGGGATCAGAGTGAAGATCTTGCTGCATTTTTTGTTGAGGGGAAAGGCTTGAACCCCAGGGAGGGTTTGTCAGAAATGATACAATTGCAACAAAGTCCGCCAAAAACCAAAGGACACTCTACGAAGAGGAGACTAAGAGCTAACAAAAGGTTTTAACCTTAAACTTTAACTTAACTATAAAAACTATCTAATCTAAAGCAGTCTTTTTTTAAACAGGAGAAGGAGAGAAAGAGAAAATTCTCATGTACACATGCTAAAAGAAGGGAATTAACTAGGATGAGGGAGGATCACTTACAGAACCAACAAAAGTATCGTAATAACCACTAGCCTGCAAAATACAGTGAAAACAACCACAGCCCAAGAGCACAGAGATCCGCATTCAGATGCTGAAGCGGCAAATGAGATCTGGGGTGCTTTGTCGGTGCAGTGCATTATGGGCAAGAGGGGGGAGTTTGAGAGTTGGATCTAAGTCTGGAGAATGTGGCCAAGCAGGATCCGAGGGTTGGATCCAAGACCTATCATGAGGAAGATTAAAGAAAGCAACATCAGACTGATGGGGTAAAAAGGAGCATTCAAATCACGGGAGCTGAGAAGCATATGCAGTGTAAATTACAATGTAAATTTTTAGAGGGGGTTGCTGCAAATAGTATTACTGAAAATGTAAATCTAAAATAAAATGGTGACACAGTTACTGACAGTGAAAAGAAATTATCTAGCTAAGGGAAGAAGAAAGAAGGTGAACCATACAAATTCTGTAACAATGCCTTTAATCTTCAATATGGTCACTGCAGGAGACTTGCAGCTTGAATGGCTATCTTTCTTTTCCTGCTGCTACGGCAAGCAAGCAACTTGCCTTTGCTGGCATCTACTGTGAGGATTTAAAATGCTAATGCCAAGCCCCTGATTGGCAGACATATTTCTAACCATGGTGCGTGTGTGTGTGCAAGCACAAGTGAAATTTGGATGACACAAGAGAGGTGCCAATTTGTAGTAATAACTGTTTGATACTGAATTACTGCACTTCCCATCTACAACTGCATGAGCATCATAATCCAAGGAGAATTCCTTTCATCTTTCTCTGCCACAGATGAAACATCATTTCTTATCTCTTAACTTAACTAGATGTTTACTCTGTACTCAACAGACACTAGGAATCTTTCGCTTTGAAAAATTGTAAACCTCTAATCAAGATAAAGATAAAGCATTTCAAGAAAAAATATTGTGGCTTTTTGGGAACTGAATTTTATGCTTGGTATTGATGAGTTTTGATATCAACTGTTAGCATTTTACCTAGTGAGAAAATAACTGCTGGTGCTACTTACTTGCATAATTGCCTCCATGGCTGTAGCAGACACACATCATTCAAATCAAAATGTGCAAACTAATTTTTAAGGATTCAGCATTTTGTGTTAAGTTCTTCAGAACAATCATCCATACCAAGTGTTGAAGAACCCCCCCCCCATCCAACTGCAGTTCCATAAAGTTGTCACATTCTACCTAGCAGAAGGGCACCAAATGTACCACCTTTCAAAGCATAAATGGTACTACTGTGCATATTAGCAAATAAAATACATTTTCCAGAGTAATGTACCACTCTCTTCTAGAAGCTGAAAAGTCAAGTGTACAAGACAGTGGTGCGACCCGTACTACTGTATGGTATGAGGACCTGGGCAGTAAAGGCAAACAGTTAAGGAAGCTAGAGATGATGTAGATAGAGCAGTTGAGGAAGCTAGAGGTGATGTAGACAAAGTGACTGAGATGGGGGATAACATGCACACAATGGGACAGATAAAGAAATGAGGACAAAAGAACAGAAGTCAAAGTAGCTCCAATTGCAGAAAAGTAAAACAAGACAGATTACGGTGGTTCAAGCGCATGTACAGAAAAGCAGAATATAATCTGGAGAAGAAGATTTGAAATGGCAGGTAGATTGCAAGAGGAAATGAGGACATCCAGTTACAGAGGTGGATGGATTGTATAAGAGAAGACCTGCAATGGGTCAGGCATGACTGTTGAATAAGGTAAGAGTGCGCCACTGAATAAAGACAGATGGTGACAGTTGACATGACACCCCTATTTCATGCAGAAAATGGGGTAGGGGGCATTACTGACGATTATGTACAATGTTGTCTTACTATATGGTGCTATCTCTTACTTGCTTCTTAACTAATTACTTCTAATGTAATGTGCTTGATTCCATAAGCCTATACTAGGCTAACTCACACTGGGCCTTTTTAACCCTAGCCATGCACCCTAAATCTCTGACATGTTCTGGTACCCCTGTTAGTGTAAGCAGGTGCTTGAGAGATGGGCCTGTGAGATTAACCATTTACAGGTTGCCTGTGTTTGTTAAAGACATTGTCTTCACCAGCAAGAGAGCAAATATCTTCCTTGAAAACTTTTTGACTGTTAAAGATGCTATAACTGATAACCAAGTCTGAACGGGAACATGTGGAACTTCAATGCAAATCACTTACGTCACATACTGCACCGGGCAGCAAACAGTGTGTGCTGCCTCCACACACCAGTGTGGTGTTTTACTGACCATGCTGCTGATGCTGGGTAATGTACTGTCAGTAATTCTGAAGAAAAGATGAAACAAACTTGCATGATTACCAAGCTTTATGATGCTACAGTTACTGAACATTATAAATGAGATCCTTATTTTGGCACCAGATGTACTTTCTGAAGATTATCTTGGAGGATGTCAGCATCTTTTACTGAAGTACTTGGTTACCATTACCAGACTTCCTACCTTTATATCCGAGACAAACATCCCAAACAAGAAATGATCCAGTACACAGCCATGTGGAAAATGAATGGTACCCCTGCTAGGGCAGACAACCCCCCCCCCCACTTCACATAGGTTATTTTTGCTTAACCAGTGTCTTACTCACTGAATTACATATAAATTGGCATTTACTGTTAATTTGACATATATTCCTTTATAGGAGATAGTGCTGAATGCCTTAGGTCAAAATAAGCAGTGTGCACTGTTAGCCCTTTCTCAACTGCTACCTCTTCAAAGATTATAAAAGATTCAAAAGGCAAGAGCTCCCCTTAAACCCATACTGTTCCATATCTAATAAACTAGGTCTACTGTGCATCTTTGGACAAGCTTCAAATTTATTTTCTACATAATTTTACAATGAGTAATGGTCAGGCTAATGGGTCGAAAATCATTTGGGTCTGATATGACCCCTTCCCCTTGTGAAGAACTACCTATACAGCCCATCACTAAAGGACAAGGACATATCTACATGCTAACATTTTATTCAATGTGACTGACCGGGATTTAGTCAGGTTTTCCTTGAATCTGTGTAGGAAATGTTATGCCTGTGGTCTCCTCCCATGGAACTAGAGTTTTCAATTTTATTTGTGACAGCAGTTGTTATACCTATAATTACAATAGGGAAATTTCCTTTGGTCTCTCATGTTCTGTGCTTGTAGCAATGTCTGCAATTTTTTTCTTCAGGCAGAATTGCTGTATCCTATGGCTGAATAATTAATTCATTTTTTACTGATTACATGTTAACTTCACAACTGTCCATTTCATTTAGTGATTTTGTTATAAAAACATCTTATCATTGCTTTCAGTCCTTAAAACTAATTTGACTTTACAGACGTACATGTAACCCTTTGCATATGAAAACTAGTTCACACAATTTATTTAAACTAGATTTGTTTATACAAATACGTGTACTTCAATCTGCAGTGCGTTTAATACATTAAATAGGGTAGTTAATTTAACTCTGGGGAGGGTATTTTTTTGTATACAAGTGTTGGTAAATGTATCTGCTCTTTCTTGCATGTATTGGGAGTAGTATTGTATTTATAATGTGAGTAGTATTGTATTTATGTTTATTCCTCTACTTGTATGTGCTGGTTTCACTTTCCTTTGTAATATCATGAATTGAGCTGATGCACGAAATTTCATTTAGGCTAAACATGTGTAGTTCTAAATGACAATAAATTTGACTTAACTTTTGTTACCTATTTTATTAAAGGTGCACATACCAAAAGTGGTTCTGTTGACATTACCTATTTGGGTGTGTCTTACTTTAATTTCTCCAAATCGTTTGGGTTTCTAATACCATGACGGGAATGGACCCCACTCCTATATCAAAGTACGATTAAAGTTCATGAAATTAGTACTGTTTCAATCTTTGATGTCAGCCAAAAGTGCTCTTCACAGCACCCACAATGTGCCCAGTAACGATTCCTTCTGCAATTCTTACAGGGTTACATGGATTGGTAATATATCTAGATACGATTAAGGAATCTTTTTTATAAGACCCGTTGCTCCTATATTATTTGAACAGTCTGGGTATCTTTCTTCCACATTGCTCTCGTTTCTGCCTGCAGATCCTCATATTTTATGACTTTGTGACTCTGTACACAACACACTGTAGTCACTGGGTGTGTCAATTTCAAGGATCAATGATACTTTTGTCTTCTTTTCATGAACCACTATATCCGGTCTTCTAGCATCTATCTTTTGAACTGTTGGTAATGGGTAATCACATGTGATATAAACTTAATTTTCTATAATGCTTTGTGGCTCATGTTAGCAGTGTTTTTCAGCCACTTCAATACCATAATGTTTGCAAAATCCCCAGTGAAAAAGTCATGCCACATTATTATGCCTTTCAGTACACAGTCCTTCTGTCATAACCAGCAACAATGTGTGAGACTGTTTCCAATTGGGTTTTACAAAACATACATATTGTCTAGTTCTCCTACATATTCAATGGACTTTGTAAATCAGTGTGTATGTAAGCCCACTATCTTTGGGGGCTGCCAGTACTAACCTTTCATCTCTTGGTTTGAATTTGCCTCTCCTTAACCATTTCTGCATTTGTTCCTGATCAACATGAGGTTATTCCAAAAGATTTCTATACTTGCAACTATATTTATGCATTTCCAAATTTCTTGCCTTCTCATCTGGTCCTTCACCTTAAACTTTTTCATTTTTTGGCACATTTAGTTGCTGCCTGTTTTTTATCAATTCTGGTGATTTTCATTCCTGCTTGATGCTTATATGCTTCTTCTAGATTAAGCAGAGAAGTCATCTTAGATTTATTCTCCTCATGTTTCAAAACTTTCACTATGTTTGGGTCTTGTGAGGTCAGCAGACGTGTGGAGTTCCATGATTGCAGATCTGTACATGTAATCAATTTTAAGGAGGCCCATCCCTCCTTCACAACGAGCAATATATAATCTTGGTATACACTTATTTTTATAAATCATTTGGCGAGCATGAAGCATCCTTGTTGTTTTCCTGGTGGTATCTAGGGTATCCTTGAACCAAGCTATTCACTTGCCTACATTCTTCCCAAATCCACAGAATAGAGGGGAAAAACTTCTGCACACCCTGGATATACACAGACAACTACACTACTACTTGGACAGAACTAAAAGTAGCAGAAAAACTGACCAACTATTTGTAGCATATGCTGCAGGGGTGCAAGGAAAAGCAATTTCCAAACAGACAATTTCAAAATGGATAGGAAATTGCATTCGATTTTGTTACTCCTTTTATGGAAAGTCAGTTCCTGCAAACATCAGGCCTCATTCCACAAGGGCCACGGCCACCACTACAGCCTTCCTACGAGGGGTGGCTACCAAGGACATTTTAGAAGCTGCTACTTGGAGCTCCGTGCATACATTTACCAAACATTACAATCTTCCTTCATACTCCAGATCCAGAGCAGGCTTTGCTACTACAGTCCTGCAGGGGATCTTAACTACACCATCTTTTTCTTAGTACCTCCTCCCCCAGATTGGCTATGGTATTCTACCCAAATGTTATGACTGCAGATGCACCCTTGAAGGACATAGTACAGTTTTGTACCTACCATAAATGTAGATGTCCGATAGGTATGCATCTGCAGTCAGGTTTACCCTCCCTCCTACCCCTCTGTGGTATTCCTATAGGGTGTTTACCCCTCTTTTAGCTAGCTGGGGGAATCTATTATGGTGTATTTGTTTGTATATACATGTATATATATATATATATATATATATATATATATATATATATATATATATATATATATATATAATTTTGCAAATGTTTGGAATTGTATTGCATTTATCCAAATTTAGCCTTCCTAGAAGGCACCTGGCATCTGGGGCAAGAAAAACTGAGGAAAATGGTGTCGGCTGATGCTTTTATACCCCAGACACTCTGACGTCGGGGAAGGTGCGACATCAGCCGAGGCCAGACCCAGACTTTGGAATCCGGCCGACCGAAGGGCTGCTTGAGGCAGGACAACCCATATGTTATGACTGCAGATGCATCCTTGAAGGACATCAAACTTTTATCCATGAATGTGGGATGCTATCAAATGCTTTTTTGTAGTCAATCCATGCCATGTCTTACTAGTATTTCTTTATTAATGCATAAGTAAATATCATTTAACTTCTTGACAGTATCATACAGAGAAGAACTAGGGTCATTGAAGATAATATTCCAAACTGTTTTCATAAGTATGTCATTTATTGCATCACAATTTCTTCCAGTAAAGTACAGGGAGGATTATTTATACACAAGTATTTTACTTTTACTAAAATTATTTTTTTAACTTGTGTTAACTACATCGGTTATAACCATGAATGGAGATCATAAAGATTGTAAGCATTATGTCCAAAATACTGCTATCTATAGCCGTTTCTCATAATGTTTCTTGCAAACTATTTTCAGTAACAATATTTTGAAAATGTATTTTATACTGGGCAGTTTTATTCAGTCAATGTTGGATATTTTTACTGACTGTAATATTGTGCATTGTCTGCAACAGATAGACTGAAAACCAGTCGTTCCTACATTATCTATATAATATTAGTACTATTAACTACTCTACTACTACTCTATTGTAGCCCTGTACAATTTCCTTGGCTTCTATGTATTGTTTTTATACACTAAGACACTGTTGCCTGCCATATCTGATATGCAATAATGAAAGGAGCTATAGTCTGGCATTTGAGAAGCACATTTGGGATCTTAAAACCATCTTTCATTAATGGTGCAGCTCTCAGCATCGTCCATGCAGAGGAAAAAAACTTTACTGTTGAGATTTCTGGCATTTAGCAAGCCCATCCTCATCTCCGATTTTTCTTAATATTTTTTCCTTCTTTTTGTCTTGGAATTTGAAGATGTGTATAAAAAAAACTACTACGGGGACAGAAAATTTCCTCTTTGATCACTGTACTTCTTGAGCACAGAGTTAAAGAACATTACTGATAAAACACTTGAGCTGGGTGCACACCTCATGCCAGGATGACAGGCACTGAAATTCTCTAGCTATTTTTAGTCAATAAATTAAATTGCAACTTTTTTAATGACATTTAGGTGCCATATGCCTGGCTTTGTGGTACAGTGTTCAGTTTGCAAAAAAGAAAGAAAAAATATGAAGGAATGGGAGGATTCCACTACGCAGACATGTTCTTCTCATGCTTGTAAAGCTGTTTCATAATGCCACCTTCATGTCCAAGAGGAAGGATCTTCTGAGATTATAACAAAGTGTTCATGTTGGAGCTTAATCACCATTAATCATGTTAACAAAACTGAAATATCCATAAAGTTGGCCCCAGGAAGGTACAACACTGTCAGAAGTTGCTTACAAAGCCCACTAATATACAGTGGATATAAAAAGTGTACACACCCCTGTTAAAATGCCATGTTTTAGAGAAATAAAAAAATGAGACCATAATAAATCATTTCAAAACTTTTCTCACCTTTAATGTGGCCTATAACTTGTACAATTCAAATGAAAAACAAACCAATCTGTTAGGTGAAAAAATATAAAAAAATAAAAGAACATTCAAAAGCTGGTTGTATAAATGTGCACACCCTTAAACTAATACTTTGTTGAAGCACCTTTTGATTTAATTACATCATTCAGTCTTCTTGGGTACACACCTGCCATTAAAGAGACTATGATTAACCCCAAATAAAGTTTAATTGTCCTAGTAGGATTTTCCTGACATTTACTCAGTTGCCTGCTACAGAAAAAGCCATGGTTCACAGAAAGGTTACAAATCTTCAAAGGGATGTCATTGTTGAAAGGTTTCAGTCAAGAGAAGAGTACAAAAAAATTTCCACAGCATTGGATATACCATGGAACACAGTGAAGACAATCAAAAAGTGGAGAAAAATATGGGGCAACAGTGAAGTTGCAAAGAATTGGATGTCCCTCCAAAACTGATGAAAAGACAAGACAAAAACGAATGCCAAGGGACCTACAGCTACACTGAAGGAGCTGCAGAAATTTCTGGCAAGTACTGGTTGTGTACTATATGTGACAACAAACTCCCATATTCTCCATATGTCTGGGCTATGGGGTAGGTTGCAAGACAGAAGCCTTTTCTTACATAGAAAAACATCCAGGCCCGGCTAAAATTTGCAAAACAATATATCAAGTCTCCCAAAAGCATGTGGGAAATGTATTATGGTCTGATGAGATCAAGGTTGAACTTTTTGGCCACAATTCCAAAAGGTATGTTTGGAGCAAAAACAACACTTCACTTCACCAAAAGTGGTGGTGGCAGTATCATGCTTTGAGGTTGCTTTTTTTTCAGCTGGAACTGGAGCTTTAATCAAGGTGGAGGGAATTATGAACAGTTCCAAATACCAGTCACTTTTGGCCCAAAACCTTCAGGCGCCTGCTGAAAAGCTGAAGATGAAGAGGAATTTCACCTTTCAACATGACAATGACCCCATGCATACATCTAAAATCAACAAAAGAATGGCTTCACCTGAAGAAAATTTAAGTTTTGGAATGGCCCAGCCAGAACCCAGACCTAAATCCAATAGAATATCTGTGGTGTGACCTGATGTGGGCTGTACACAAGAGATGCCCTCTCAATCTGACAGATTTGGAGCGCTTTTACAAAGAAGAGTGGGGAAATATTGCCAAGTCAAGATGTGCCATGCTGGTAAGACTCCTATCCAAGAAGACTGAATGTTGTAATTAAATCAAAAGGTGCTTCAACAAAGTATTAGTTTAAGGGTGTGCACACTTATGCAACCAGCTTATTGTACACTTTTTATTTTTTTATATTTTTCCCCTAACAGTTTTGTTTTTTCAAATGAATTGTACAGGTTATAGGTTGCATTAAAGGTGGGAAAACTTTTGAAATGATTTATTGTGGTCTCATTTTTATATCATAAAAACCTGGCATTTTAACAGGGGTGTGTACACTTTTTATATCCACTGTGTCTGTTTTTATGCACACTAAAATTACCAGTGTGGGATATTAATATTTGTTTTACTAGTCTGCACCCTAAGGAATTTATATGCTACTTCAAGGTAACAAATGGAAGTTTACATAATGCAAATCTTCTCACTGCCACCTTGTGCCCGACTACCTTCACCTTGCAACTATTTATACTTGTCTAGCAATACATTTGAGAATTAAACATGTTTTATGTAACTATCTCAAAGCCAATGTGTCTGATATGGGTCAATTCTAAACTCCTTGATCTCTCTCTCTTAAAACCAGGCTGCCTCGTGGTTTTGGCGTCTTTTCAGGCTTGCTAGTTGTTGCTGAAGCACCTACCAAGAGGAGAAAATGCTGAGAGAAGAAAAGGAGCCACTTTTGATTTTAAGTATTTTCTTCTGATTTTTTTGTTAAGTTTTACTGCTTTGCCGCCTACTTTTTGGCATTTTCTGGCTTGCTAAAGTTTATATCTGTAACAGTAACAGTACTTGGAACACATCTAGAGCCTGTTAGTTTATATCTGTAACAGTAACAGTACTTGGAACACATCTAGAGCCTGTTTACTGCATTTCCTGTGTTGCACTTAATTTAAAATCGTTTTTTCCTCTAAAAACTGCATTTTACCTGATTTTGGCCTAGCACTCAATTGTGGGGTTATTTATTGCACTGTTGTGATTATTTTGCTGCTTGTGTATCTCTGCTACCTTTAAACTACAACAAAAAGAAAAAAAAAACAAAAAAATCTTGCTTTTTTCCCCACTTTCTGAAAGTTAAGAAAGTTCAGTTACAGATTTGCTGTTCTGAACTGTTTGGAAGTTTCTAGAAGGCCAGTGCTTGCCTGGGCTAAAGGGAAGTCTCTGTGTTCACCAGTGGGAGTGGTTAACACTGAACAGCCTGCCTGTCCCTGGAGGAGTGGTTACTACCTAGAAGCTGTAGTTTTATTGGCTTTTTGGGTCAGTTCTAAACTCTTATCTCTCTCTCTTAAAACCAGGCTGCCTCGTGGTTTTGGCGTATTTTCAGGCTTGCTAGTTGTTGCTGAAGCACCTACCAAGAGGAGAAAACGCTGAGAGAAGAAAAGGAGCCACTTTTGTGATTTTAAGTATTTTCTTCTGATTTTTGTTAAGTTTTACTGCCTTGCCGCCTACTTTTTGGCAATTTCAGGCTTGCTAAAGTTTATATCTGTAACAGTAACAGTACTTGGAACACATCTAGAGCCTGTTTACTGCATTTCCTGTGTTGCACTTAATTTAAAATCGTTTTTTCTCTAAAAACTAACTGCATTTTACCTGATTTTGGCCTAGCACTCAAGTGTGGGGTCATTTATTGCACTGTTGTGATTATTTTGCTGCTTGTGTATCTCTGCTACCTTTAAACTACAACAAAAAGAAAAAAAAAAAACAAAAAAAATCTTGCTTTTTTCCCGACTTTCTGAAAGTTAAGAAAGTTCAGTTACAGATTTGCTGTTCTGAACTGTTTGGAAGTTTCTAGAAGGCCAGTGCTTGCTTGGGCTAAAGGGAAGTCTCTGTGTTCACCAGTGGGAGTGGTTAACATTGAACAGCCTGCCTGTCCCTGGAGGAGTGGTTACTACCTAGAAGCTGTAGTTTTATTGGCCATTTTGGGTCAATTCTAAACTCCTTGATCTCTCTCTTAAAACCCTACAACTCTCTTTTTGCACAGTTTTGCGCACTGAGCAGCGTCGAGCAGCACCGCCTAAACAGGTTTAAACTATTCCAGGCTCCACAAAGTCTGCTCTTCACTTTTTCCTTTAGAACTGTTCAAACTCTCAAAGTAATCACTCTATTCTCTTTCTAAAGCCCTGCACTTGCTCAGCTCTTACAAGGAAACACTAACTAAAGCACTACACCCTCCTTGACTTCTCATAAGTATTAGACTCCCGATTGGTCCTTCCTGATCAAGTGAAAAATCAGTTCCCTTCCCTAATCTGATCAGTAAAAAAAACAGTTCCCTATACTAATTTGGTATGTCCAAGGGTCAGTTTCAAGGTTACTCTCCAGTCCAGCTGGTGAATCTGGGAATTTTGAGGCAATGTTACAATTGCCTTATGTACACAGACAACCCTCTCCTCCTTCCAACAAACTCTAATACATGTGAGAGATGCAGTTACACAGCCAAACTGGAGGCAGAGCTCTCTCAACACAAGACTGGCACAGTCAGTCAGGAGGAAAAGGTAACCACCCACATCACAAATCCAGTCTCACACAGACCTATTGCATCTGCATACCCAACACATAAACACACAAAAACATACTCGGAGGCTCTAAATAAAAATCTGCCTAAACAGCAAAGACCTCCTAAGCAGATATCCAAGCAACAGCCACCCCTCAATACCCACAAATCACATATCTCACAAAATCAGTGTGCCTCACAGTCACAGCCCATAAGGCCAAGCAACACACCAAATACACTTGTTATAGGGGAGACTATTGTCCAGCACACTGACGTCCCACTCACCAGACTGAACAAGGAGAAGGTCACTATAAGCTGCCTGTTGGGTGCCAAGATCCGCCACATAACACAAGCACTCAGGTCACTCCAAAGCAAGTACAAGTATGACTCTGTCATTGTCCATGCTGGTGTGAATGACCTGAGACGTACCTCCCTGGACTACATGAAAAGAGACAAAGAGGAGCTCTCTGACCATGTAGCCCAGGCTGATATGTCCCTGACCTTGAGTAGCATCTTGCCCTCACCAAGAATGATGCCACAGTATAAAGACAAAATGATCAGTTTCAACAATTGGCTAAAGTATTGGTGTCATTCAAAGGGGATCCAGTGTCTGTCAGCCTGGGATGACATGCTCGACAAGCCACATTGCTTCGCTAGGGACGGCTTGCACCTGTCACCCTTAGGCTTTCGTATACTGGCCAAGGCTCTTGCCACCCCCATAGTGCCTATTTTAGGCAAGGCTCAAAGGACAAACCCACCTCCACAGACAACCCAAAGATAAAAATACTAAAGGTAATGCTACTCAATGCCAGAAGTCTAAACCTCAAGATGCACGCACTCGAGACTCTCCTCAGTATGGAGGAAATCGATGTCGGTGCTGTAACAGAAACCTGGTTCAAGACTCCTGAGAGCACCCCAACACTACCAGGTTATAAATCATACCATGCGTTTCGGCCCCAAAACTCGGACCGAAGCACAAAAGGAGGGGGAGTATCTATATTCATCAAAGATACCTACACCTCCAAGTTAGTGGCACTGCATGAAGCATCGGAAACCATCCATGTTCAACTAACAGCGGGCAAAACTGCCTTTCAGTTTGTAGCCTGCTACAGAACACCCTCCCTATTACAGGAACCCCACTTGGCATTCCTGAGAACACTGGAGAATATGAAGGTCTCTCCAAACACTATGTTATTGGGTGACTTCAACTACCAAAACATTGACTGGGAAAACTACTCAAGCCCAAACACATGTTATTGGGTGACTTCAACTACCCAAACATTGACTGGGAAAACTACTCAAGCCCAAACACCCTCGCCCAACGGTTCCTTGAATTTATAAACTCTAACACAATGGAACAACTGGTCACCACTCCCACAAGAGGGAACAACATATATTAGACCTGGTCATCACCAACATGGGGACTCTATGTTCCACACCAGAGGTAAACCCCTCATTGGTAAGATCAGACCATAAATAAATTTCCCTGACATCCATATCCCGTCCCCACCCCCAGCCAAGAAAATCACTAAAGCATTTCTCCAAAGCCAACTTTGCACTTCTCAATACTGAGGTGGAATCCTTCTAAGCCCCTGGGCCAGAGGATAATACAGCCCAATCCGCAGAATCCTTTACAAATGCATTCTATGAGCACCTGCAAGAATGCATGGATCGTGCTATCCCAAATAAAACCAAGACTCACTCCTCCAAAAACAGGAGACTGGTCTGGTGGACCCCGGCCATAAATGAGCTATACAACAGAAGGAGGAAGCTACTACATGACAGAGCAAAATCCCAAAAAGGGAAGGCTTCTCTGATCAGTATTAGCAAGAAACTTCGATCCCTCATAAAATCAACAAAGGCCAGTTTCGAAAGAAAAATTGCCCTAGACACTAAAGATAATCACAAGGCCTTCTTTAGTTATGTCATAAACATGGGCGGAAACTCCCAGATATGCTCTGAATTGTTGCATAACAGTACAAAATATACCGAACCTACAGACATAGCCAACATCCTGGCAGACAGATTCAGCGCAAACTTCTCCCTCCCTTCCCCCCCAAAGGAGCAAACGCCTATCCCAACTGAATGTAACCTCCCTGACATCACAGATGCACAGGTGAAAGCTGCCCTCTCCAAAGCAAAAAACACAGCATCTATGGGACCGGACAGTGTCCCAGGCTGCGTCTTACATGAGCTCCAAGAAGAACTGAACCCTCACATTAAGTCACTGTTCAAACTTAGCCTTACTACAGGATAGGTACCCAAAGAATGGCGTACAGCTACAGTGGTCCCACTCCACAAAGGTGGTGCCACAACGGACCCCGGAAACTATCGCCCCATAAGCCTGACTAGTCTGGTCTGTAAAGCTATGGAGCGTATTATCAAGGAACTCATAAACAAAGACATTGGGAGCCTCCAGACACTGGACCCTACCCAATTCGGCTTTGTTAAGGGCAGATCTTGCCTCTTAAACCTAGTTGATTTCTTTGAAACAGTTACCAAAGCCATAGATGAGGGCAAGGTAGTCCACACAGCCTACCTGGACCTCGCAAAAGCCTTCGACACAATACCCCACTCGGGCATCATAAATAAGCTTACCAGCTTAAATATCAACCCCTATATCACAAGATGGGTTGCAAACTGGCTCAGAGATAGAACCCACATGGTCAGAACAACAGGTGCCATGTCCGAATCCAAACCAGTTACTAGTGGCATCCCACAGTGCTCAGTTCTGGGACCTCTCTTGTTCGGTATATACTTCTCTGAGGTTCAGGCTAACACGGGGGGATTATGGCTGACAAAGTTCGCAGATGACTGCAAACTGGGGGCCATAATCATATCTCCAGCTGACACAAGCATCCTCCAAAAGGGTCTCGCAGAGACGGATGCTTGGTGCCAGAGCCACGGCCTCAAGCTAAATGCTAAAAAGTGCATAGTCATCCCCTTTGGGAAAAACAAGGTGCCCACAAATTACCACATAGGTGGTAATCCATTAAGTACGGAAGAAGTAATTAGAGATTTGGGGACCAACGTAGATAGTAATTTCTCTTTTGATAATCACGTTGCCAAAGTGGTTAGAAAGACCTTCTATATAGCCCACCTTATCACGAAAGGGTTCGCATCTAGATCAATATAGGTCATTGTGCCCCTCTACTCATCACTCATCAGGCCCATACTTGAATACAATGCCCCTTTTGGGATGTACCTTACCCGACACCTGCAGCAACTGTAGAGACCCCAAAAGTACCTCACCAAGAGGATCATGGGCTACAAACAGATATCCTATAAAGCTTGACTAAAGAAACTCCAGCTCTACTCAGTTGCTTACCGCCTACTCAGAGGCGATCTATGCCTGACGTACAAAGCCATGTCAAACCCAGAATTAATGGACATGCTCCACCTCAAAAAATCCAAGTCCCTTAGAGCTATACGCTCCAGGGACATAAACCTCAGCACAAAAATAAATAGGACATGCTGGAGGGACAGATTCATTTTCCAAAGGCTCCCCTCACTCTGGAATAGAATCCCAATTCATGTTAGACATAACCCCTCGATGACCCTCTTCAAGCGAAATTTGGACACGTGGATGGGAAATCGCAAATTCATCCCTGGGATCTCTCCTGTGTCCCTGCTAGACAGAGACACAGTAAACTAATCTTAAAAGGGTACCTTCTGTGACCTACTTTACAGAGGCACAGTAGGCTAATCTAATAGGGAGGCGGAAGCCAAATACACTCTGGCTAGGCTTATAAATGCCCTAGGGCAGATGGCCTAGTATCTACCTATGATATGGTCAAGAGTTAATGAGTTAATACAGCACAAAAACAAATCCTGTTCCTTAGGAAAATAATTTTAATGGTGTATCACAGAGGACCTGCAGTGAAACAGGAACCCTTCTTTGTGTGTGTGGGAGGGGTGCAGCTTCTGAGTCCAGTTTTATAAATATCAAGTTACACTCCTATTTGATCTGAAGGAAAGGCATGAGTTGTCTCAAGTATGACTAAAGAAGTGGCTGAAGGTGGTGGGCAAGAAGGCCAAGGCCAAAAATTATTACAAGAAAATCAAGAAAGTAAGTAGTATAGAACAGGGACTCACTATTATGGTGAAATCAGAGGTGGGCACCCTGATGCCTTTAGATTGTACAACAACACAAGGAGATACTCAGATGACAAAGGGCTTATCCATGCCCATAATATGAAATACATGCATGGAGGAACAGAGTACTGGCTGTAGGAAGGAAGAATGTATGTTGTGCAAGATGGATCTACCCATAACAGCAGAAATTTGCATTCATCACTGCTACCGTAGCCTATGGAGTGCATCTTGCCCAAGACACAGCAAATGGCCATCTTCCAAAAGCTTTGGATTCCTCCCAAAGAGCCACTAGACTGCTGACACGCTAGGTCTGAAGGGGGTGGGGATGATCAGTCACACTGAAAACTTTCATGACTTTCTTGTCTATTAAAATTAGCAGTACAGTCATCCTAAACTAACCAAAAAGAATAACCCAACATTATTAGGAGGTTGGTATATGATGGGTGCAGCTACTGCAGCAGTGAGGAATTCCAACAGCTAGTGCTACAGATAGGTGTAACTTCCACAACTGTACAGCACTCATCATTCTCATTGCTGCAGTAGCCTATGGGTAGAGTACAGCAGCTTATTCAGCCTGAAAGGAGCAAGAATATGGATCCAGGAACCCCTGGAAAATGGTCCAAGTACTGTCAGACCTGGTCCTAAAAAAGAATCCAGTATGTAATTCCTTGTACTGGTAAATACAAAGACAGTATAACTTTTTATAGAAATTTTTAAAAATCCACCCTTTTCCAATATACCATCAAAGAATACAAGACCAACAGTTTGCGCATTAGTACTGCTTGGAAATGGCCCATCATTGTGGGTATAACAAAAGGTGACAGCCAGGGACAACCAAATGGAAAAAGTCTACTTATTATGGGTTGTCCTTTATTAGTCCCAACATAAGAAATAAATAGCGGATTGTTTTTTTCTAAAGGATTTGGTACCTGCAAGATAGTAGCTGAGCTGCATACACATGTCCAGAGTATGAGGAATCCTCTATTCATGGTTATGATGATTAGAACAAAATAGAACATTGACAGACTAATGGCCTAATTCAAAAACTCAAATTACCTTGGATATGAAAGAGGGATTTGCTAGTACTAATACCATATCCTCGAAGCAAACCAGACAGGGTTTACCCACCAAGAAGGCTTATGAGAGTTGTGCAGGTTCAGAGATGAGGTTAACTTTTACAGCAAAAAGTTAAGATCCCAGGAAAGAGCAACCTGTTCACAAGGATATCTCAGGTGAAACCCCCCTATCAGAAACTGTTGCAATAAGAAAACAATGAGGAAAGAGATGGATCTACTGGGTAGATGTATTGAACTGGCCACACAATGTAACTTAGTAAAGTAATATTAAAGCCAGAGGTTAGTAACTCGCAAAGATATTTAAGTACAAGTGGTACAATCCCAGGCAGGGCCCTTGTTCTTAGGTAGGCATCAACAAGAAAATCTTACTTGGACAATTTTCTAGTAGCAGGATTTATTGCCCTCTTAGTACCTGCTGTATGTTTTCAAGAAAGAGGTGCTAAAAGATATCAGGCAGTCAGCTTACAATGTTATAGGCTTGGGTGAGTTGAACTCCAACTGTCTTGTATGAATAGCTCCAGACTGGGAGGAAACTTGTGGAGTTGCCCTTGGCCAATTCCATAAAAGTGAGAACCAATATTTCCTGGGCCAAGAGAGATCCACAACAAATTTTTTTGAGAGATTCCTTTTGAATATTCAGAAAATACCCTTGATATTCATAGTAAGAGTGGTGGAGTACGTAAAGAAAAATCCATTGAAAGTGAATACAAAAGAAAAGTTATGTACTGTCTATTTTGAAAGGAGGCTAAGAGATCTGTTTGAGATGTTCCCCAGAACTAGAAGATCTTGCCATATCAACTAACTTTGAGAGGGTCCTGTCCTAGTTCCGCTCATTTTGTCCAGTACTATGCTGTACTCTGACAGAAAGTAAGGTGCTGGAGGAGGAGGGGGGAGTTAATGAATGCTGAAGAACATGCCAAGCACTCATAGCCAGCTTAAATAGTGGTATGGCCTTTTGCCCCCTAATTTCCTGATGTACCACAATACTGTGGTGTTATACAACAGTTTAAAAACTGTGCGCTCTGGTCTGTCTGAGAAATTTACATGCCTTGCACCTTTAACCTCTTATGAGCTGCCCTCCAAAGAAACTCTAAAATGTTTTGTGACACAGATTAACTTAGATGTAGAGGAAAACAAAGGGATACTTGTAATAAATTATACAAAACGACCCTATCAATGCAATTTCATGTATCAAGCCAAAAATGTATTGCAACTAGACTTGTAGTGCTATCCAGACACAGAAGTTCAGAGAGCTTATAGGTTTCATGGTAGGATAAACTTTTTCTAGAAAATAAAAGTAACATCTTTTAAAGGATTAATATCTAGAGCATTACATCTTCCCAAAGGATTAGTGTAGAGAAGAAAATTTTAAAACTGGACTCTGAAGGGTCTTCTATGGTATCAGGAGCATTCTGGAATGTAAGCTTTAAAAATTAGCACTGGTTAAATGACTGGTAGGACAAGCACAGCAGAACAAGAGGAACAAAATTCTGTCTGGTTTGAAGGGTAGGGAGGAACTCCTCTAAAAAGAGTTTTTTTGTATCCACTGCCAACTGTTCATGTGAATCATTTTTAATCCCCATAAGTATATGACAATCAGTTGTCAAAGGGGAATGAACAGAGCCAGTCGATGGGTCAAGTATTTAAGAAATAAAGGTCAGAGAAAGGCTTTAAAAGCAGAACAGAAAAAGTCATCCAACCCTAGCCATCGTGAAACTGTAAATGTCCCTTTATTGGAAAGGTTTCCAATTGTTCTTATTCCTATCCTAACATCTTGAGTTACTGTTAGGCATGTGAGAGGATTTATTTTTTATTTATTTTACACTTGTTTACCGTGAAAGTCTGACTGGATATATGTCCATTTTCAGTGGAGGCCCAGGGAGAAAAGCTCCAGGAAGCAGAGTATAAATACATTAAGAACAATAGAAACATTTAGAGATAAGTATAACATGCAGTTTTCAGAAGGGTGACAAACATGGATAAAAACATAGTAGACAACATCAAAATCATGCAGCTTCAATTTCAGACAGTAATACATGGAGTTATGGGCTAAGTCCCTTCAAGAATTTGTGCACTTATTAGAGTGTAAGATTGAAATGCTTAGGGGGAGTTTGCAGGAACACGGGTGGTGATTATGATTAGTCGGGGTTTAAGCAGGGACACTGCCAATACTGTTGGAAGTGTAGTTTGAGGCTTTTTTTTGAACTGGGTTAAAGAGGATTGGTGAGGAAGTTCGGCAGGTAGTATATTCCAAGTTTTGCCTACTGAGTTGGCGAACAGTGATTTGATATCGTACCCAGGAATGCCTAGTCAAACAGAACAGAAGCAGGGGTGACAGACACCACCTACGCACAACTTTACGAAACTTTTATCTACAACAGACATGTCAGAAATCTGTCTCCAAACTTCACCCTATAAATTCAAAAGGTAAGAGTTAGAAGGTAAACAGAAGCCTGCTATTCAATTTGTTTCCTGGAGACTGCAGACTCAATCCGTGCTGAAATAGGCAGTGTAATATACAACTCCTCCAAAGCTGGCACTGGTGGAGGAAATGCTTTAAAATGAAGCAAATCTAATTATGTTTTGTTATACCCACCATGAAGAACAATTTCTAAGCAGTACTAAGGCACTTATTAGGATAAATATCCTAAAAGCAATGGGAACCTCAAAACATTCCCAAAATACATCTTATTTATCCTGGCAGTAATTTGAGAAAAGAAACACCTCCCAAAGTGGATGTGAGGATCAGCCTTTTTTCATATCAGGACAGTGAAGAAAAGAATCTCTAGGGTTCAAATCCCAGACTCTAAATTAAACTCATCTGAAAAAAACTTAAACCGTTATCATCTATGACCAAATGGAAAAGGAATTCAAATCCCTACATATGGACTCTTCCCTGAATGCATCTAGAAGCATCTCCAAGAAACTCTGCATCCCAGTAAAGCCCATTCACCCATGTCCAGGCTCCGACAATGGTCACAGCTGTAAAGGACATGACTGACTCTGGTTCATGGTAGCCTGAAGAACTACATAAGAGGAAACAGGGAAAAAAGTGAGGGTTCTGAGGAACAAATGGCCAATGCAGGTGCATCCACTATCTGCTGAGTTACAGACTGAGCCCACACAGACAGGAAGGGCTCTCAGGTAAGTAATGTTTTCTTTCTAGGAAGTGCAGACGTCAGGTCAGCAGGAATGTGTTAAGTATCCTTACTGTGACCAAAGAAGATGCATCAGGTGTGGCGAGATTGTTGGGACATGTCAGTTGGAAGGTAAGTTTGTCCAAAGTTTACATAAGCAACATGATTACACTTACCCTTAAAGATAAAGCCCTCAAACACTGTTATGCAAATGCAATACACTAAAAGTCCTGTCAGGAACCCTTTAAGAATAAAAATTAGTCAGACAACAACTGTAGTAAGATATCATACCATAAACACTCATAGCACCTGCACAGTAAGTTCACAAGTGGTACATAAAATCCTGTAAATTGCTTTTAAGTAAATTTAGATTGACAGAAAAAAAGGCAGGTAAGTTGTCAATGAGTGAACACAAGCAGTACAAACCCTGTAAATTTATGAAATACACAATAAATCATGTCAGAACCCTTTAGATGTAAAATTTTTGCCTGACAGAAATAATGGCAAATAAGTTGTCACTGTGCAAATACTCAATACACATAACCCATAAATGCATAAACAGCACATGAAACATCTCTTCAGCAACCCATGTAAGTAAAATTAGGCTGACAGAAGAAATGGTAGATAAGTTGTCACAGCATGAACACAAACAGTATGTATTCCATAAAAGATAAACAGCAAACTAAATATAAGTACGGGTCTTTTACTATTAAATTTAGTCCAACATACAAAAATGGTGGTAAGCTGTCATAGTCTAAGCATAAGCAGTATACATTAAAATACAGCATAATCTATAATTTAAATCCTGTCAGTACTTCAAAGTAGTAAGAAAGTACAGCTATGTAAAATCTTACCGTAACAGTATATGTTATGTTACTTCACTGTTGCAATATTCTTTAAATTAGGGATCTCTGCCAAGGGTAGCCCATTGTCCATCCAGTATACAAAAGCCTTTCGGTTGTAACTGGTATGCTATATGCTCTCCATATGCATGGCGTAGGGCATAAAGGCGACATTATAAGCATAAGCAGTATATTTTATATCAAATAAGCTTATAACCTAACCTAGGCTAAACATAATTGTCCCAGATAGAAAACAAATGGTAGTACAAAAATTCTGGGCTTCTTAAAAGGCAAGAACCACTGCAAAAATAAAAGCAAAAAACATTTTTTAATGAAATAAATCTAAACAGTAAAAAATAAATAAATTATATGAAGACGGGTTCCCCAACAGAGACTTATCTGCCAGAGAAAAATAGATGAAATGGTGGCTGTTGCTCTTGAGGTACCACTAAACTGCTTCTTCATTAAGTGGCAAGAATGTAATGAAGATTTCCACTCTGACTGTTGATTTCCACCCTTCAGGGCTGACCAGTCAGTAGTCAGACTGGATATGAGGGACAAATCTACAGTTTTTGGAAGTTGGACGGTTGCTGTGTCTTGCGTAAGACTTAATACATAGCTACTGCAGCAGAAGGAATGATGAACATAAGTTTCTAGTGTACAAGGAAATGCATGTGAAGGATAAAGACAGTGTTCAAGAGGACTACATTGGGCCTAAAGCAGACATTTTCCATACCTCTGAAAGGTGGATTACTTTTCCCCATTCAGCCTAAATTAATTAGACAAGGATAGTACAACTGAAGTCCAAGGTGCCGGAGGAAAGGCACTAGAAGCCCAAGTTCTACCATGGTGACCACCACACAGACTTAAAAGGAAACATTCTATGAGAGACATCAAATCTGCTGTACACTCCAAAATAAAAATCAAGGTAGCATTCACCTTCCCAGACTTATGCTCTTAAAAGCAGCTGCTGGGAGGCTGTCAATGAAACAGAAAAAATTTGCAGCTGTTATTTGTGTTTATGATAATCTTAACAGACCCCACTGTTGGTTCCATTTTGTGTTAAGTTTCTAAAGTGTACCTTTCCAGCTGTTCATTGTACTTCATATCGAATCACTTTAGGAGTGATAACTGTCTGTAAAGGTCATCTACCCTCTCAACACTGTGCATCTATTTCTGGAAACAAAATATCATCTCTCTCTGCAATCCATGATAAGGTTCCTCTTTTTACTACTTTTTCAAATCTGTTTAAGTAAAAACATTAGGTCTTGAAACTTTAAATGTTAAGGCTACCAATATATTCCCTCATATTCCAGTCAGGGATAAATATGCTTTGGAGTTGATTACATTCCTAGCCTTTTAACTGGTAAGCTACTCCAAAACAAAATCTTGAAAAAAATGTGGCCTGAGCCGATAGCAAAGCCTCATGCTCTGAAAAGCCAATTTCATGCTTAAGACCGAAGTGGCGAATTTCATGACACCCATGCACTTACACGAGTACATGGATCGTGCTATCCCAAACAGAACCAAGACGCTATACTCCAAAAAAAAAAAAAAAAAAGGAAGCTAATCTGGTGGTCCCCTGCCATAAATAAACTCTACAGTAGAAGGAAGAAACTGTTGAGAAACAGAGTAAAATCCCATAAGAGGAGGAGCTCCCTGGTCAGCCTCAGTAAGAAGCTGAGATCCCTTATAAGACCCTCCAAAGCTAGTTACGAAAACAAAATCGCCACTTATTCTAAGGGCAATCACAAAGCATTCTATAGCTATGTCAATAATCTCAATGGCAACACCCAGATCTGCTCTGAGTTGCAGCACAACGGCATGAAAATTACACAACCAACTGATATTGCCAACATCCTGGCAGACAGGCTCAGTGATAACTTTATCCCCCTCTCACCCCCTAAAAGGCCCATATCTATACAGGAAGAATGCAGAGTCCTTTTATCACATCTATTCAGGTAAAAGCCGCACTCTCTAAAACCAAAAACACAGCATCCATGGGACCGGACAACATCCCAAGCTGCATTTTACACAAATTTCAGAATGAACTGGCTCCCCACACCTAATCACCATGTTCAATCATAGTCTCACGCCAGGCTTTGTGCCCACTGAATGGCGCACAACAGTTATCCCACTCCACAAAGGGATAGCAACCACTTATCCTGGGAACTATTGCCCTATTAGCTTGACAAGCCTGGTCTGCAAGGCCATGGAACATATCATCATGGAACTCAAAAAAAGACATTGGTAACCTCCAAACTCTGGACCCCACCCAGTTCAGGTTTGTGAAAGGCAGATCATGCCTTCTGAACCTGATCGACTTCTTTGAGGCAGTCACCAAAGCCGTAGACGAGGGTAAGGTGGTTCACACAGTCTATCTTGACCTTGCCAAGGCTTTCGACACCATCACCCATTCTGGAATTATAGCTAAACACACTAAACTAGGTATAAATCCCTACATCACAAGATGGGTTGCCAATTGGCTCACTGACAGAACCCACACTGTAAAAGTTGCTGACTCCAAATCTGACTTCAAACCAGTGACAAGTAGAGAACCACAGGGTTCAGTACTGGGACCTCTCCTGTTTGGTATCTACTTCTCTGAAATACAGGCTAAAACAGAAGGCCTCTGGCTAATGACGTTCGCAGATGACTACAAACTAGGAGCTATAGTCGAGTCCCCAAATGATGTGGACATCCTACAGAAGGGCCTCACTGAGAGAGATGCCTGGTGTCAGAGGCATGGCCTCAAGCTTGTCATACCCTCTGGTAAAAACTCTGTACCCATGAACTACCACATAAATGGCAGTCTACTTAACGCCGAATGTGTGACAAGAAACCTTGGGACCCAGGTGAAGAGTAGTCTCTCTCTTGATAATCACATGGCCACAGTAGTCAGGAAATCCTTCTATGTGGCACACCTCATCACAAAAGGGTTCTCGTCCAGGAAAAAAAAGAGGTCATTGTTCCCCTCTCCTCGGCACTCATTAGACCCATTAGAGAGTACAGTGCCCCTTTTGGAATGTACCTCAAGACATCTGCAGCAGCTGGAAAGGCCACAGAAGTACCTCACAGAGAGGATTACTGGCCTCAAACAGATGCCCTACACTGACAGTCTCAAAAATCTCCAGCTTTACTCTGTAGCATATCGCCTACTCTGAGGACATCTCTGCCTAACACACAAAGCTATGTTAAACCCAGAGCTGTTGGACATGGTACACCTAAAGAAATCCCAATCCCTCCAAGCTACATGCTTTAGGGGCCTTAACCTTGTCACCACAATAAACAGGACATGCTGGAGGGATAGATTCATATCCCAGAGACTTCCTATACTATGGAACTAGCTACCCATCTATGTCAAGCAAAGTTCCTCATTAGCACTCCAAGAAAAATCTTGATGAATGGATGGGAAATAGGAAATACACCCTGGGGATCACTTCTGTGGCTCTGCTCTACAGGGGCACAGGAAATTAACTTTCTTGGGTGGGGTAAGCCAGGGAACCTTGTTCGCTAGGCTTACTTAGGCCCTTGGACTCATAGCCTAGTACCTTACCTTTATTTATTTATTTTTTAATTATTTAAATTTGTTGACCGGGAGTGTCCGACTGGACGTAGGACCATTTTCAGCGGAGGCCCGGGGAGAAAAGCTCCACAGTAAAATAAACAGACAGTAGTTACATTGGATTTCATAGCGATTAACAATTTAACATAGCGATTACTAACAACATATTTACAGATGAAGAACATAGTACATCAGTAGACAACTAGAATCTTTATCTGTGAAGTACATAACGGCCATTAACAAATGTTACAATGAGAAGTTCCTGCTGTATAATAAGTACTAGGCTTATGAGCATCTGAGCTTGCTATAATCAAGGTAGTTAGTGGAGTGGAGAGAAAGGTAGTGGTTGGATGGGGTGGATGATAGTAGAGTGGGAGTTGCAAGGGCATAGCCAGCATGTCTTTAGGTGTGCTTTTAGTAAAGTTTTGAAGTGGGTGCATGATGGTACGGAGGTAATTGTGGGTGGGAGTGAGTTCCATAATTTGGCTATGGCGCAAGAGAACAGTGCTTCACCAGCAGAGTTATTGGCTTTAGTGATCTGCAAGTGATTTTTGTTGCTGGATCTTAGTGGTCAGGTGGTGCGATAGGGTTGGAGTAGATTCTGGAGTAGATTCTGGAGGGATGGGACATTTAGTGGATGGTTTACTAGTTTGTGGGCAAGTGAGAGTTGATACCACTGAAGGAGGTGAGGGAGTTCAAGCCAGTCCAGTTCAGCAAGTGAGAGACAATGGTGACTACGGTAGGATGCCCCTGTGGCGAATTTGGCGATTTTGTTGTAGCAGGTCTCTAGCTTGTTTAGATCACATTGCCTTAGGTTGGTATATATTGGAGAGGCATAAAGTAGGGTGGAGATAAGGTGGGAATTTGCTATTGAAATCTTTGCTGCTCTGGTGAGAAATTGCTTATTTCTGTATAACGCTCCTAGTTTTTAGTGGACTTTTTTTATGGTCATGGATATGTGAATGTCAAAATTTAGTTTATTGTCTATTTCCACTCCTAGCAATTTGGTGTGTTCAGTTGGGTATATAGTGGTGTTATCTTTTGCTGTGATGTTAAAGTGAGAGTTGTTTTGAGTATGTTTGGTGGGTTGGAAAATGAGTAGTTTAGTTTTGTTTGGGTTGAGTATTAATTGGGCATCGAATAACCATGTTTCAACAGAGGAAAAGGCTTCCTGTGTGACTTTTTGCAGTTTGGGTAGTGACTGGGCTGTGCAGATGATGGTCGAGTCATCTGCGTATTGTACGAGTGTGCCATGTTTGGTGGCAGAGGCTAGATTATTGGTGTAAATGGAGAAGAATAGGGGTTCAAGGATGGATCCTTGGGGAACCCCTATGAAACCCCTATGGAGACAGGTAGTTGGGGAGATATGTCATTCTGCCATACAACGGATTGTTGGCGGTCAGACAGGTAACTCTGAAACCAGTTGGTGACGGACTGTGAGAAGGATAGGTTATTGAGGACAGAGGTAAGTTGTTTGTGTGGGACCATGTCAAATGCTTTAGATAGGTCTAGGAAAGTAGCAGAGGAGAGATAGCCATTGTTTTTATGCTGAAGGATAGTGTTAGTAAAGGAGAATAAGGCAGTGGTGGTGCTATGGTTTGGTCGGAAACCATGCTGAGTACTGGAAAGGAGGTTGTTAGTAAGTAGGTAGTCTGAGACCTGAGAGTGTATGCATCTCTCTAGTATTTTGGAGAGTGGAGAGAGAATAGCTATGGGGCGGTAATTGGTAAGTTCTGTGGAGGGTCCGTCTTTGTGGAGGGGAACTACATGTGATACTTTCCACAGTGTGGGAACGTAACTTTCTGACAGAGATCGGTTAATCAAGATGGACAATGGGTAGGCCAGAGCATCAGCTGCGATTTGTAGGTATTCACTTGGGAGGTTGTCTGCTGCTAATTTGGTGGGTTTAAGTTTAGTTAAGAGTTTTTTTATGTTGGAGGTAGGTACCGGAGAAAAAGAGAAGGCAGTGGGGGAGATTACAAGTTGAAGGTGTGGGTTTGAGGGGAGGGGGGTTGTGTTGTTTAGCTAGTGATAGTATGGTTTGGGTGAAGTGTGTGTTGAATGAGGTAGCAATATTTTCTGAGGAGTGAGGGATGTTAGGAGGAGGGGTACTGACTTTACCTGGGTGGAGAATGGAGTTTATGGAGGACCAGAATTGTTTGGGGCTGTGTTGTGAGGAGTCTAGGGCAGACTGGTAGTATTGGAATTTGTCCTGTTTTATTAGCTTTATGACTCTGTTGCGTAGATCTAGGAATTTCTGTCTAGCTGAGGGGGTTTTGGTTTTGCGCCAGTGCTCCCAGGCTTTATCCCTGTTTTTAATTTCTAACTTAGTGGTTTTCTTTAGCCATGGGGAGGGTTGTGCTTTGGTTCTGGAAAATCTTATGGGTGCATGGTAATTAAGGATGTTCAGGAAGGTAGTATTAAAAAATTCAACTGTGTCATCTAGACTGAGGCACTTTAGAGGATGCCAGTTACATTCTTTGAGGGATGAGATGAATGTGAGTGGGTTAAAGTTTAGTTTTTTACGTATTTGACGGTAGATGACAGGTTTAGCTTAGTATAGGTATTTTTTGAGTAGGAATGTTGGGGAGTTATCACTGAGGCTATCTGATAAGCAGCCTGTTATATATGACTGGGGGCTCTTACTGACCAGTATCCAATCCAGGGTAGTGTGCTTGTGGTGTTTTTATTTATCCTGGTTGGTGACTGGACTAGTTGGGTGAAGCCATGAAGGTGTACATGATGGGTTGGATTGTTGCCAGAACAGGATTGCCAGTCAATATTGAAATCATCTAAGATGACAGTTTCTTGGGGGATATGGTGGGTAGACCAGCTGAGGAGGTTTTCTAGTGGAGGGATGTTTTGGCCAGGTGGGAAGTAGCATCCAATTATGTTGATGGTTTTGTTTTGGTTAATTTTAAGGTTGGTATATATTATTTCTTCACTGCCTATTTGTGGAGCTGATGATTTTAAGATCTGGATGTTTAGATGCTGTTTAAATATTATAGCTACACCACCTCCTTTTTTGTTTAGCCAGTCTACTCTTAGTATGCCGTAACCTGTAGGGAGTATTTGCTCACTGGTAATGTGAGGTTTTAGCCAGGTTTCTGTCAGGATGACTATATCTGGGGAGTACAAGTCTATGGTGGCATGGAGTTCATGGACTTTGTTGGATATACTTCTAATATTTAGGCTTAGTAGAAGGAAGTCACATGGGTTTCTACTGGCTGTAATATGGGAGAAGTTGTGGTTTCTAGTCTGATTATGAGGATTGGGGTTGGAAATGGTAGGGCCAGGGTTGGGGTGGATGTCTCCACTTAGGGCTAGTTTTGATATGCATGAGATTATTAGTTTTCTCAGTTTTTGAATGTGTTTGTTTATAAGGGAAACTTTATGATTGTGCTCTGTGGGTAATAGGTATGGTGGGAGGGTTACTATGTTAAGTTGTAAGGATGCTTTATGTTTGAGTAATATAGTTGGTAGAATATGTGGGGGTGCATAGGGATGGTTCTTGAGCTGGTGGGAGGGGAGCTGAGTGTGGGTGAGACATGAGTGGTGGTGTGAGTAGTAGTACAGTGGTAGTGGTTGAGTGGGGAATGATGGAGCTTTGGTAGGATGTAAGATATGCAAGGAGAGTGCATGCAGTGAGCATAGGAAAGGTATTCTTGTACATGTTAGTTGAGGAGGTGTGATAGTAACGGGAAGATGGAGGAGGTAGTGTTGGGTTAGTGCTGTGGTTGGCTATTGGAAAGATGGGAGGGGTTTGAGTGCAATAAAGGTGGGACCACTGGGGGTGGGACGGAATAGGGGGCAGGGTGGGGAGCGAAGCGGGTAGAGACCCTGTTAGTTGCTCGTATGAGGGGGCTGGAAACAATCACAAAGCAAAGACAAGCATGTGTTAAGAAACAATCACAATTGACCCAGGACTGCTCTGAAACAAAGTCATTTCTTAATTTCTCAGGTGGAAAAACAGGATAACCTTGTATCAGTAGGCTACTCTGGTCATAGTTTAAATTAACAAACACACAGTATTGATCAGTTATGGATACTATTTGCTAACAGAAGGGAATAAGAGAAAGTGGAAGGCATGTGTGTGTGTGGTGGTGGTGGGGGGGGCTGCTTACAAGCCAAAGCAGAGTGCTCTCCAGGGGAAAATGAATATTGGCTCAAACAGATAGACACATACTCAAAGTTAACTGTAGCTGTTTGCAGACAGTTCAGACCCGAACTGCGCTTTTCCTACAAGAATGTTAAAGGTGGTACCGCAGTTGAATACTTAAGAGTGGTGTTAGGTCTAGAAAAGAAGAGTACAGACAGGAGTAAGCACTTTTGAGATGGTAAATATATATTATAAAGATTATAAAAAACACACTGAGCAAATAGCTACCGCATGCAGGACAATGTCCTGAACCAACCAACTACTTAGTATATGCAAATACTGAGCCAATTGGAAGAACATTAGAAAAAAAACCCCAGACAGTTATGCAGTCACAGATAAAAATATAGCAAGCAGCAATCTGTCGTGGTTCTCTAATGTGATTCTATCCACCAGTAACAGCACAAATATATAGAAATAATGTAGACACTAGTATGAGCTGTCTACACACAACACAATTACATGAATAACATTAGTGAACAAGGTGCAGCTATGCAAATAGACCATACAATACTATTATACTAAAAACAACTTGGTGCATACAAATGCTAGCATGCCATAGTAACATCCAATAATAAAGCATAAATCCTATTAGATGTCTAACACAGTTCAACATAAACATATACAGTTGTAAAATGTCTAATACAATTCAACATAAATAGGCATTTACAGTTGTAAAACACTTACTGGAGAGACACTGAGCCTTCATGGGGCCTGTAGCAGAGTGGATTGTAGTTTTAAAAATTGTGCCTGCCACAGGTAATATTTATTAACTTTGGGATTGCCTTAAGGTAATAAACAGGGAAGGGGGAGGGGAGAACAAGGGTGTGAGCAGGCAGTTCTTTGTACTGCTGCTAATGAGCCAAAGCAAAGACAAGTATGTGTTAAGAAACAATCACAATTGACCAAGGACTGCTCTGAAACTAAGTCATTTCTTAATTTCTCAGGTGGAAAAACAGGATAACCTTGTTGTATCAGTAGGCTACTGTGGTCATAGTTTAAATTAACAAACACATTTTGAACACCTATGAACCTATTACCTTATTCTTCTCTGGCCTAGCTTTCTTGGGAGAGTTTCAAGTCAGTTCCTGTACTGGACATCTTTAATCTAGTCTAGGCTCAAGAGGCATTCTCTAAAGTGGGTTCTTATTTACAATGAGTCCAGCAAAAAACAAAAACAACAACAAAAAAAAAAGAAAAGATTAGATGACTTGAAATGCAATGGATGTGGGACCTTTCCATCTTTTCAGTGACAAGAACTAGAATGACATCTGAACGGTATGAGCAACTCAAAATAACTGCAAATGATGGGGGCAGCACACCATCTTTTATGTCCAAGGAAACACCTGTGCCCTGCATGCAACAGGTCAAGGCCAAAGGAAAAAAGAGCTACATGCTGATAGGGCTCCTAAGAAGAGTCCAAGAGAAACCATGATCACTGCACCTTAAGAAATGCATCTGCTATTCCTCTTTTTCCGCTTTATTAAGGAAAGTGTAATCAATGAAATAAAAGTTGCCCAGGAAAGCTTCTAAAACACTACATATGTCCCCAACACAAGTTTCAGTTCTAAAGAATCCTTACATAGGCTTCAACTATTACCTGGTCAAATCAATAATAGCAAATCAAAATCCATAAGATGATTAACCAAAGTACAGGTCAGTCCATGAGACAGAACCTATAGCTAAACAGATAGCCTTGATTTAAGCAGACGAGATGCTGGCAGATGATAGCTAATTTTCAAGCGAGTAACCAGCTGTGATGATATTCGATAAAGTAAAAGCAAACAGAATACACAAATGAAAATTCCACTCTTCACACTGCTGCAGAAGTTTTAATAGCTATGGAAAAAGAACAAATGACAATGATAACAATAATGTTTTAATACAGGAAAGTGATAATTAAAACACTAACCTTGTTATTTACTACATCTGGACTTGGCGGAGAATCCAAGTCTATGATAGCTTGTAGTACATCATGGGTCAGGTTGCTGAGATGGAGCATGGTATTGGCAACCACTGTTCTGACAGTCGCAGTGCAAGCAAAAAGAAGAGGAATGCATATCTCTGGTGGCAATGGACATGGAAGAATCTCAGCAGACAGCTCCTAAAAGAAAGTTCCCAATTAAGTTACTGCTTGTAATCAGGTTCAAATTTTTTTAAATAACTGCCACAGAACACGTTTAATGTTTCAATTACAACATACTGCAATCTGTATTACTGTTTAAAGTAATGAGATGGAGCAAGAAGTTCAATTAATGCATGCATACTTCCACACAAGGTCCTAATCAACAGTAATATCAAATTTTTATACCAGTAGACTACTCGTTCACAGAACACTGACAATACAATCTTCAGTGAGAAAATTCCCTTCTTCCTTAGATCTTTCTCAGTGAAGGATCAATGACTAGGACCTAAATTACGTACACAAAGACGACTTACCAAAAGTATGTCAAAGCTGTCCATCAGAAACATTAGAAGCGGAAGCCTAGACAGAAAGCAAATCTAATGACAGACTGCAGCAGATGTTATTAAACACTCTATATAACATCTGTCTAAATGCTTGGATACAAATCATTTACATCTTGTGAGATTACCAAAAGATCTTTACTACTTCTCACGGTAGTGATCACTTTACTCACTACAGGTTAGATCTCCCCTTTTGTATTTCAGTAATTCAAAACAATGACTCTCTGGCAGGACACAAATTTCTTACCATGTACTGGAAGTCCTGTTTGACACTTTTATTAAACAGTGTATACATGAGTTCTGATGTTTCTATAGAGAGTACCATCCCATCTGTTAGAACAAGCCACAAGCTAATGAAATGGAGCCTCTGACAAAGGTGATGACACATTCTGATACGGAGTATGACTTTTACAATAACAAATCACATCTACCATGCTTTCTTGATAAACAATAACACAGTAGTCTTAACTCCATCCATACATTCCCAACTCTAGACGGTCAAACATTTTACTTGCCTGTACCCTACTACGAACTAGACGCTGACATCTTTCATTCCAGTGCAAGGCCTTTTTTCTCTAAGCATTTAACAAACAATACACAAGGGAGTAATGAATGCCAGGATGCTTCACTGCAGAATGAGTGACCCAACAAGTAATTACAATTGTGCAACAGCTGTTCTGGAAACATATCTAGCCTCCCGAAGTGATGTAAACTTCTGGAGTGCCTAACACCTCACTTGTTGCCTTCAGATATTTTGGAACTTCCTCAACTTTACAAAACCAAAACTGGGGTACTTCACAAGCTGTAATGTGTATAAACATGTACAAAAACTTCCTAAATTATATGAAAACATCTTTAATGCATAAAGTGTCTGAGTAACTCAGAACATACTGTTTTATTCAGTTCTTATGAGTCAAAAAGACTTGCTTAAAATTTTTGAGGCTAGACCCAGTCCCATGGAGCAAAATTAAAGGAATCGCTGACCGAGACCAAGATGACCCATGTTTGATTAACAGCACATGCTCTGGAAAGCTTATGATGGGAAGATAGCAGTGAAAAGCTATTGCCAAGCTTGCTCATTGGGGGTTGCAGTGGCTTTTTGCTTTGGTGGCATCTTGTAGAAGCACTGAATACTGCACTGCTAGGTACAACTCTAATAAGCAGATGTTGCTCCTGGTGTACACCACCACTGAAGCAGCCAGCACTGTGTGGAGCATTCAAAGGAACCACTACATGGATTTCATAGGGAAGGATAGGCTGCTCTGCTGGGACATGTGGTAGGCCCAATCTCAAACACCTGATCTACACCATGACAGCATTAGTGGGGTGAAAGCAAAACAGACAATGGGCAAGTCCTGCACAGATATGGGATGGTGTGGAGTTAGAGACTGATGTAATCCTAAAAAGTACAATGATCTCTTTCTGAGCATGTGGAATAGTTGTTCTGGAAACAAGTTTAGCCTCCCAAAAGTCTGAGAGGCTTACAGGATTAAGGACCTGTTATAAGAGCTTTTTCATTTGGCCCAGTGGTGCAAGGTTTGATTCCCCTCAGCCTCTATTGCCTAACTGAGCAAATCACTAAGCCGGACACCACTCCTGGGCGGAGTCTAAAAAAGGTCCATGGAGATCAATGCCATGACAACTGTGTAGTTTCTTGCATTTGCAAAGATATTAGCTTGTTTCTTTCCATTAGCAAATGTCTTCAGTGGGAGTCATGAAGTCTGCAGCTAAAGGCAATTGTACATTCTGTTCCAAGGGAAATTTACAAAAATTCATTCATGCATCTGAGAGTTGTCAGCTTTTTTTCTCTCCCTCATTGCTGACCACTTTTTCTTGGAGATGAGCTGTCTGCAGGTGCAAGCAATTAATGCTGAGAGTTCTAAGCATTCTTTGCTGAAGGAAATGACAAATTTAAAGGTAGAGTGGTAAGCAATTCAGTGAAAAAAAGTTTGAAATTATGGGAAGTGAATAAAAGATGGCAGCCTCAGTAGCAGTCTTAATACTTTAATGCACTTAACAGAACAGTGATAATTTCAGATTTATTTAAAGACAGCCAGTGCCCTTTTTCTTAAGGCTAAAAGTTAATGTTTTCTTAAAGTGCATACGCTGTTTTTCACATCTGGGAGGGGAACAGAGATATGAAAAGATCAGACAGCAATCAGTGTAAGTGGGAACAGTGACAATAACATGCACTTTAGCATGGGTAACCTTAATTTTAGGTTAGGTAATACCTGAAGGTGCAGCTGTCATTTTGGGCAAACTGTTCCTATCAGGAGAGTTAAACTTCATTTTTGAAGTATATACATAGTTTTACATGTTTGTTCAAAGTTTACAGGGAATCGGGTGCTCTGAAAATGTGTTGAGTCTTTTGCTTGATGGCTTTCATTAAAACAAAAAGTCTTGAAAAATGAGACACATGAAAAGATAAGCCTGCCAAACATTGTGTTTGCATGTAAGAAAAAGCTGTTATGTACAACAGATAGGAACAATAGCTTTTTATCATAATGTGTACACTACCCATACTATCTTGGAATGTAAATGGCCTTATAGATATAGACAAAAAAGATTACTGAATTATATTAAGAAATGCAAAGTGTCAACAGTGATGTTGCAGGAGACGCATATCAAAAGTAAGGAGCGTGTGAATTTGGCAAAGAAAGGATTTCAAGGTGGATATTCAGCAAAATATCTTGGACAAAGGAAAAGCAAGTAGCAATGCTGATTGCTAGAGGGGGTTCCAACAGTGACAGAAGAGGAAAAAAGATAACAGTAGATTTGTGAGAGTAAGGGACTATTAAGAGAGGAGGATTACACTAGCAAGTATTTATATTCCACCAAAAACTGCTATTACAGACTTAAGAAAATTTGTGGAGAAAAAAAAAAATCAGCTTTCAGCAGGGAATATTACGTATAGGACAGATGGGGACTGGAACTTTATTTGCAATAGTGAGGATGTATCAGGGGGATCTACGTGGGAAATACAGAAAAAGAGGGAAGAATTCTGAAAACATTTATGAAAATATTTATCATGGAAAAGATTTCCCAAGGTACAATAACTGGGCTAGACTGGATAGAAATTATATTTCATAAGAACATGTGCATTTAATTGAAAGCTTCAACATACATTTAACAATTGCAGATTAAGCACCAATAAAAACTAAGATAAAAAGCAGGCTAATAAAGTTAAAATAAGACACTGGCTCTTTCCCACCTACTTGTTAAAAAGACAGAAATGTAAGGAGTGGGTAGTGTAAATTACTCAAGACTTGTTAGGAAAGATAAAAATTTCTTCATAAGCAATAGCTAGTGAGTGGGATAAAATGAAAATGGATTTAAAAAAGAGGTTAGAAATAAAAGAAAGATATGGTTAAGGTGTAAAAGGAAATATTTAGACAGTAAAGGTTACATACTGCAGAATAAGAGTAATCTTACAGAACAAGGTGCAACTGCACAGTGCTAAACAGAAAATAAGGGAACATCTGGAGAATATGCATGAGTTTGGAAAGACTGTTGTTAAGGAACTATTTTCTGATACCTCAAAAGCACAAAGGTTTTTTGCACAATGGCTTAGGCAATAGATAGTAGAAATAGTAGTTGCCAAATTTAGGGAACCTATAACAAGAAAAATAAACAGAGATCCTACAGCGGTGTTTGAGATGTTTTGGAAATTTTATGACAATTTAACGAAGAGAACTGAAGAACTCGAGAATGAGCATAAATGTAAAGAAGACTTAATTATGTTAAGATTAGAGGTAGATGGGACTCAACAACTAACAGTTAAGACAGAAGGATGAAATTAATTAAATATAGTGATGAACACTTACTCTGCAGGAACATCTCCAGAAAAGTACAGTTGTGTACCTGCCATAAATGTAGATGTTCAAGTGTATTCACTGTTGCAGTCATTACACTTGGGTTATCCTGCTGGCAGGCTACCCACAGTCGGCCTGAATTCCAAAGTCCTGGTCTGGCGTTGGTTGCTGTCGCCTCTTCCCTGACGTCAGTGCGCTAGGGGTATAAAAGATGCAGCCGACGCCATTTTCTTCAGTTTTTCTTGCCCCAGATGTCAGGTGCCCCCAAAAAGGTAGGCTAAAAAGTTCTGCTTACAAAAAAGCATGCAGTAACATAAATCATTACCTTCGTCTACAAGCAAATACACCACATAGGTTGTATAGGATAGAGAAGTATAGATAAGTCCCAGCAAGGGGGATGGAGGGAGGGTAACCTGGACTGCAACAGTGAATACACTCGAACATCTACATTTATGGTAGGTACACAACTGTACTATGTTCATTGTGTTTCACTGTTGCAATCATTACACTTGGGTTGAATCCCAAAGCTGAGGTTGGGAGGCTGGGCCTAGATGGAATTAGGAGTGGCTATGAGGCCCTGCAGAACTGCAGTGGCAAAGCCTGCTCTGGATTTAGAGTAAAGAGGTAAGTGGTAGTGCTTTGTAAAAGTGTGCACTGAAGTCCAAGTTGCAGCCTCCAAAATATTCTTGGTTGGTACTCCTCTGAGGAAGGCTGCAGAAGTGGCTGCTGCTCTGGTTGAATGTGGCCTAATGCCCTTGGGCACTGATTTGCCATGTTGTGAATAACAGAAACGAATGCAGTGGCCTATCCATTTTGAAATGGTCTGCTCTGAAATAGCCTTTCCTTGCGATCCTGCAGCATATGCCACTAAGAGTTGCTCAGTCTTTCTGAAAGCTTTAGTTTTGTCCAAGTAGAAGCGTAACTGTCTGTGGGTTTGGACAAAAGGTAGGCAAATGAATGGTTTGGTTAAGAGCCACACTGGACACTACCTTGGGCATAAATGTTGGGTTTGTCCTTAGAGAAACCCTGTCCGGATGGAAAATAATAAAAGGTTCCACAGCCATTAGTGCCTGTAACTCTGAGACTCTTCTGGCTGAAGTTATTGCTAGGAGCAGAGCTGTTTGCCATGATAAGAATTTTATCGCAGCTGTATTGGCTGGCTCAAAAGGAGGCAGTGTGAGCTTTTCCAAGACAAAATTGAGATCCCATGCAGGTATTGGGGCTCTCCTTGGAGGTCTTATGTTTTTGGCCCCTCTGAGGTACTGCCTTAGCAGTGGATGTGAAAAAATAGGTGGGTCTGTATTGTAATGAGCTGAAATGGCAGAGGCATGTATCTTAATTTATGAGAAGGATAGGCCTTTGTCCAGCATCTCAGTTAGGTATTGTAAAATCTGAGGAATGGTTGGTACAAGCATGTCAATTCCTTGTGCCTGGTTCCAAGCACAGAATCTCTTCCATTTTTCTGCATAAGATTTTCTGGTGCTGGGCCTCCTGGCCTCCAAAATAACATTCATAACCGCTTTAGAGAGAGGTGTATTCTGAATGGTTACATTATCCGCCATGCAGCCAGATTTAGGGTTCTGAGATGGCTGTGCAGGATCCGATTGTTTTGCTGGGTCAGTAAATGAGGAATTTGAGGCAATGTCCAGGCTGGGCCTTGAGACAGGCTCTTTAGGATTGGGTACCAGTGCTGGCGTGGCCAATCTGGGGCAATTAGTATCATTCTTGGCTTCTCTTGTCTGACCTTTAGGAGTACCTTGGGGAGGAGAGGCAGTGGAGGAAAGGCATATACTGTAAGGTTTTTCCAGCTAAATGACAGAGCATCCACTTTCCATGCTTGCTTGTGATAAGTCCTTGTGCAGAATCTCTGTAGTTGACAGTTGTGAGGGGAGGCAAATAGATCTACGTCTGGGCATCCCCATTTCCTTGTTATCATGCTGAAGATTTGTGGATCTAGTTTCCACTTGTGAGGGTCCATGAGGTTTCTGCTTAGTTCGTCTGCCAGAGCATTCATTTTTCCTGGCAAGAATTGTGCTTGCAGGTGTACTTGATAAGTCAATGCTGTGCTCCACAAAATCATGACTTGTCTGCAGAGGGGGTAAGAATGTGTGCCTCCCTGTTTGTTTATGTACCACATGACTGTAGTATTGTCCGTCTTTTTCAGCAGTTGTCCTGGATGAAGTAGATCCTTGAAGGCTGTCAGGGCATTTTGTACAGCTAGCATCTCTTTTTGATTGATGTGAAGGTGCCTTTGGCCTGCGGGCCATGTGCCTTGAATACATTTTCCTGCCATGTGGGCCCCCCAGGCATAATCTGATGCATCTGTTAGTGTTTGCCTGGCTATGGGTAAAGTGAATGGCTGTCCCTTGTTGTGGTGACAGGCCTGTGCCCACCATCGAAACTCCTGTTGCAGGCAGGGAATGAGGGTTATTAATGATTCCAGGCTGTGGCAATGTTGAGTCCAAACACTTTTTAGATACCATTGTAGCTTCCTCATATGCAGTCTTGCATATGGAATTAGCAGAATGCAGGATGCCATGTAGCCCAAAGCCTGCAGAATTTTTCTTGCAGATAACTGGGTCTTTGTTGCCATGCTTTCGAAGTAAGAAGTTAGTTGCCTTTGTTTGCCTGGCGTGAGATGAGCCATCTGGGCAGTTGTATTTAAGCTTGCACCCAGGAATATTATCTCTTGGGAGGGTACTAGTTTTGATTTCTTTTCGTTTACTTTGTGCCCTAGGCAAATTAGTAATCTTTTTACAAACGTCAGATGCTTTAGAAGAATGTCTTTGGTCTCTGCTTGAATAAGGCAGTCTAAGTAGGGATATATTTGAATTCCTCTTTGTCTGCAAAATGCAATTACTGCTGCCAGGCATTTTGTGAAGACCCTGGGCGCAGTAGATAAGCCAAAGGGCAGTGCAGAGAATTGGTAGTGCATTTGAGCCAGCTATGAATCTGAGGTATCTTCTGCAAGATTGTTTTATTGGGACATGCAGGTATGCCTCTTTGAGGTCCAAAGTTACAAGCCAAGCCTTCTTACCCAGCATGGGCAGAAGCTGCTGCAGAGTCAACATTTTGAATTTTGGAACATCCAGAAAAGTGTTTAGAATAGACAGGTCCAGAATTGGTCTCCAGGCTTTATCCTTTCTTGGTACTAAGAAAAGTCTTGAGTAAAATCCTTGTCCCTGCTCTTGTTGTGGTACTGGCTGAATAACCCTCATGCCCATGAGAGATGAAACTTGCTTTTGTGCCTCAGCCCATTGATTATGTGGCAGGTCTGGCATACCTTTTGCCTTTGGAAGGGTGTGAAAGTGGAACCTGTAGCCTTGAGAAACTATATTTATGACCCATTTGTCCTGGCTGATCATGTGCTAATTTTGTGAAAAAAAGTGCTAGCTTTCCCCCTAAGGGTGCTGCCAAAAGATAAGTGCTTGGCATTAGCAGAGGAAAGTCATTGGAACCGTTTCCTATATGGCTTGTGATTTATCTTCTCCGCTTTTGGAGGTAGAAGCACCCCATTTTTGGACCTGTATGAGCCCTGGGGCTGTTGTCTGTCTCTAGGGCGTCTGTATCTGCCTCGTTGTGGCCTGTCTGACACTGGAAATGACCAATTTTTAGAAGGCCAGTTCCTGCTAAATCTGGGTGGTTGGACCTGTAAGAAATCCTTTACTGCCTGCATAGATTTCGCTTTATCCTCCAATTTCTTCAACACCTGTTCTGCCTTAGCACCAAACAAAGTATCATGCTGTAGTGGAGCATCCAACAATTTTGCTTTAACATGATCAAGCAGATTCTGTTCCTTAAACCAAGCATGCCTTCCAATGACAGAACCTGTAACAGCGGCCCTGCAAGAGGCCTCCAGTGAATCAAAACCACACTGCAAAGTATGCTTTCCCACTTGTTCAGCTGCATGCAATAAATCCTGCATTTCCTTGTTTTCAGAACATTCAGAATTTGTCAACATTTTCTGTTTTAGCAGTGACATCAAGTATTGCTGATATTTAAGCATATAAAACTGACAATTTAAAGCCCTTACCGCCAAGATAGCAGAAGTGTAAACTTTTTTCCCCCCATCTGTCCAGTGCCCTAGAATCCCTATCTGAGGGGACAGGGTTTTTTGCAGTAGAGGCCTTGACCCCTCTGGGACCCTGAAATATAGTTTCTGGGTCAGCAGCAGGGTTTTTATATAGAAATTTATGAGAGTCTGGAACTCTATAGTATCTGTCTGGCTTAACAGGTGCAGGAGGTAAAGAGTCGGGAGACAGGCCGGACTCTGAAAATACATAATCGACAATGTCTAGAACAAGGGGAATAGCAAGAGGTCTGTGCTGGGGTAGTACAAGAAAGTCTCTGAGCCTTTTCTTAGATTCCGAGTAATCCTGGCTCTCCCAGTGGAAATGCTCCCTCATGGTTTGCAGGGTTTCCCCAAAGGAATAATCCTCAGGAGGAGAAGCTGAAGGAATACATTCTTCAGCATCAGAATCCTCATAGGGAGGAAGAGAGTATCCCTGTTCTGAAGAGGAGTCAGAGGAAATGGAAACCTGATCAGAAGAATCATATTCTGTGTCTTGTCTAGGCCTTTTATCATGAGGGGGATGGGAACCCCTGATCAAAGTAATTAGGTCTTCAGCCATTTTAAGCATCTGTTTTTTAGGCATGGAAGTCTGTCCAGGAGAATGCTATACTTGTTTCTTTGTCTTTAAAGCTGTTTTAGTCTTTTCCTTGGAAGCTGAGGTTGGCTTGATATATAACTGTAGGTCTGAAAACACCCTCAGAAGCAGATGCCTGCTCAGCGGCTCCGGACCCATCAGAGGGAATAGTTTCCGAGTGTCCAATACCTTGAGTATCCAGAGGCCTAGCTGTCTCCACGTGGGAGTCGGAAGCGGCCTGTGGCTCTGAGGTAGTGGGCGTCAGGGGCTGCAAAAGCACCTCACTGAGAACCAGCGAACCGGCGACTGGCCTAGCGGAGGCCTCGTCAGTTTTGGACCTTGGATTGCCTGTCCTTTACTTTTTCCTTGCGCTTTTTATAAACTCCGGTCGTCGGCTGTTCCGACGGCATTATATAATTAAACCTTCGGCCAAAGTAATGAAAAGCAAAATCTTACCGACGCTTAATAGTGCGTTGGTTAAATCTAGCACAAAACCAACAGCTAGCAACGTCGTGGTCAGGGCCTAGGCAAGGAATACAGAAGAATGAAAATCCTTATGAGGTATTTGCTTCCCACAAGGAATACAATTGTTAATTTTCTGACATCGGTCTGGAGTAAGAAAAAAGTTTCCCCCAATGGGGTACTTAGCTTTATTGAAGACTTCGGATCTGAAATTCGATTTCGAAAATCTCAGGAGTCGGCCGACCAGCACTTGCGATCTGCTTTTGCTTCGAGCACCGCGCAGCAAGAAAGACTGAAGAAAATGGCATCGGCTGCATCTTTTATACCCCCTGGCACACTGACGTCAGGGAAGAGGCGACAACAACCAATGCCGGACCAGGACTTTGGAATTCAGGCCGACTGCAGGTAGCCTGCCAACAGGATAACCCAAGTGTAATGATTGCAACAGTGAAACCTGATGAACATTGTGTGTGTTCCTCTCTAAGATTGGAAATCAGGAGGAAAAAAATGATTATCTGGATGACTTTGTTTAACCATATTTTAAAAGGGGGGGTCACAACATCTTGGAAGAAAGTTGCTGTGGCTGATACCTAAAGATGGTAAAGCTATATCAGACCCGGGCTTCATACAGACCCATTGCAATTTTAATCAGAGATTATTAAATATTTATGGCTATACCAGCTAAAATGACGGCAAAAATGTTGTCAAAATTGGTAGACATTGATCATTACGGTTTTGTGTTGGGGATGCAAACATTTGACACCAACAACAGAACAATGATGACCCAGAGGGAAGCAGAACATAAAAAAATACTGCTGCTGATGTTGAGTCTTGATGCAGTGAAAGCATTCAACAGAGTAAGTGGGATTTTATGAGTAGGGCAATGGAAGCATTTGCACTCCAGGATACAATAATATGGCTAATTAGGAGGCTATACGATGGATTGGTAGAAAGAATTAAAGTGGGAGAGTTCTTCACTGATGAGGTGCATTATGTATTTGCACACAGACTGGTTTTGAAATACCCATATTTATGGGGACAAGATAAGATGAAGCATTTAGGAGTATGGATTTAAAAGGCTTCTGTTAGCTATGGATATACGGGAAGAGACTAAACATAAGATAATAAAAAAGCTGAGAAACCAGAAGCTCTTGTTTTTGGAGACAGACAGTAACCTATAAGACAGTGAAAACAATTTTAGTCCCTTTAGTTTTATATACAGGTCAGTCATATTTTATCAATCAGAGGAATAGTTGTGGACAGTAACTAATAAATTTAGTTGAATGAATTTATCTGGGAGGTACAGAGAGCAAGAGTTAAGAAGGGTAACTTGATCCTTTCAATAGAATAAGGTGGTTTAGGATTACCTGATTAGAAGTGATATTTTACAGCTGCTCAGTGAATGCTCACATACACAACAGAAGCAGAAGCTTATAATTCAAAGTGGAAAGGGGGGATGATGAAACTGAGGGTAGGGTTAAAGATATATGAAGAGAGTGAGATATAGGATGCAGATCCTTAAGGAGACCAACAATAACCATTGAAAATATTCTATTCATAAAGTATTTGAAATTATTCTAAGAACTAAGCCAACACAAGAATGGATTAAGGAGATTTTGTCAAGAAAGATACTTGCAAGGAGAGGTACAGAAAACAAGCAAGAGTGTGCTGGAATTTACTGGAGAAATCTGGCAATAGAAATAAGGTACTGAGAACAAATATCCAGAGAGGGAAATATGAAAGAGCAGGATGAAGCCAAGCAGACGTTTATACTGCAGGTTAGAAACTCCCTTCCCCACTAGGGACTAACAGCAGAGTATAGACAAAGTGACAGAGAATCCTAAATGAAAGATCTGCTCTGGAAGAGTTTTTATCTGAATCTAGAACAGAAGCTGCTGTTAAAGAATGGCTAATTAATAGGGCATACGAAATCATGCATGTTAATGGAAAAAAAAATCAATCAGATGATGTTAGTAAAGAGTGGGAAAAGAGACTGGAAAAGCAATTTACAAGGGAACAAAGGTAGGACATATGTATAGCTCCAAAGTACAAAACAAAGTCCAGAAAGTTTAGGATTTTTGCTTTGAAATGTTTGCATAGGTATTTTATTTTTGTATTCCAAGCAGATTTCAAAGAATATTTCCCCTGGTAAATGGCAAATGCTAGACATATAATGGGAAAGAAACTGGTAACTGGGAACAATATGATTTAGGAGTGCAATGAGTTGGGCAAGATTTTAAAAATTACCTACAGAGTACTCTGTCAGAAATGTTGCTTGAGCAAATAGCAGTAACTAAGGAAATGATTATTTTGAGCTAGCACACAGGATCGGAATTCCCTGTACACAGTAAGACCTTGTTAATTTAATCTTTTTGACTGCCAAAAAAAACTATTACTAGAAATGGAAATCGAAGTCTGTACAAAGTACTGAATATAGTAAGAGAGATAAAGGAAGAAACAGATGAAAGAATGGAAGAGGGATCTTTAGAAAAGGGAAGCAACAAACTACATAAATAAATGGGAAATTGTTGGAACAATACATGCAGAATAATGTTCAGGAGAAGTAAGAATTAGGGATAAGCAGGAATTGAGCAATTTATAGACTACTGGACAGATGACAGAAAGAAGGCATATGTGTTAATATGCTCAGTTTTCTTTTCTATTAATCTAGGTTTGCCTATGTCATAAATGATAATTTAATAAGTTTTTTTTTTAAAAGGATTATTTCTCAGGGAAACTTTCTATGCAGAAATGGAGATGAGGTTGACCAACCATTACAGTTTGCAACTCAGGACACTCTTGCATAAGTCAGAGCAATCAGCAAAACTGTTTAACATTCTATGAACCTCAAAAGTGGCCTGATGGACTGGTTGGAATGGAGCAAAAGTTAATTTTTCCAACAGGGACACACGTTTTCTAGGCGGCCTGGTTTGCAATATCTCTTTCAAAAACATTTTAACATGGAAATGCACTGAAAGGGATCCATGTGTAGACATGCTGAAATGACCAACAAATGAACCTTGATAAAGAAGTTAGAAAGTCCGGAGAACAACTCTCACAAATAATGCAGACTCAAAGAAATACTAGCCTTAAAAAGGGTCCTGGTTCTTGTCTTGGCACAATATAGATAATATTTTCCATTTAGTAACATAGGACTTTCTAGTAGCAGGTTTCTTAGTATCCAGTAACACCTGCTGCCCATGTTCAGAAAACAGGCACATAAATTGTAATAAAACTCTATCACCCATGCAGTTAGCAGGCATTGTTTCTGAAGCTGGGGAGTTTCAAACAACCCATCTTGTGCAAGCTGGTCCTGTCTGTGAGGAAGTTGCTTGTAACGGTTGTCAGGCATTCCCAAAAAAATGAGAGAACCACTGCTGCTTGGGCCAGAAGGTAGTCACTTCAATGATCTTCTCAATCTTAAGAATGACCCTGGATATCAGCAGAAAGGGTGGAAAGCATACAGGAATGCTCATGTCCAAGGAAATGAAAATGTACCTTTTTTCCCAGCCTTGCTTGCAGAGAGTTCTGGAACAGAAATTCTACCAGTTCTTTGTTTTGACTAGAAATAGATTTGAGGTTTTCCCCACAGTGTACAAATTCCTGCAAGAACCCCCATGTCAATTTCTATTTATACGAGCCCATCAGGGTACTGTTCAGCTTGGCTCCTTGCCACAAAACTTTCCTCGGATGTGATGTAAGATGCTTGTTGAGGGAGGTTTCCATGAAATCCTATATCCCATTTTACCAGGGCTAGTCTGCACTGAGGTAACATCTGTCTCCCACCTCTGTTTATAAGTTCCGCATCACTGCAGTGGTGTCTGTAATCAGTTGTAACAATCCAGGGCACCACAGATGATTGAGAGACAGTTGAGAACATTTATGACTGCTGATAACTATTCTGTGCTTGTGGGTTTTGGTCTCCCCCCCCCCCCCAAAGACCCTGCATTTTTATTCTCATAAGGACCACTCCCCACACAAAGTCTGAGGCGTCTGTATTTACAGACTGCTGAACATGGGAGAGAAAATAGGAGACCTGGATTCAGATAAAACTAGTCTCTCCATCAAAGCAGTTACCTTTTTTGCAAATCCCAAAATAAGAATCTGCAATGTCAGGGGATGCTGATGATGTGACCATATGGATTTTAGGTACCAGTGAATCTTTCTCATGTGTAGTCTGGTTAGAGGAATCATAAGAATCATGGATGTCATGAATCCTAGTATCCTGGGAAATACCGTTGCTGAAGCTTTTGGTTGAAAAAAAGGAAAAGATCTACATATTGATCGACTTTTCCCTGTGGAATAAAAGCTCTTTGAACTGAAGAAACTATGAGACATCTATAAAAACAATCCTGTGAGAAGAAATCAAACAATACTTTTGGATGTTCTCTTGAAATTCCAGCGAAGGTGATCTCTTACCGAAGTGAGAGATTCCTAACACTTTGAAAAAGACTTTGCAAAGACAAGCCATCTAAATAAGGAAAATGTCAATACCTTGCAGTCTGCTATAGGCGATCACTGGGTTTAGACAGTTTATGAACACCATTGGAGCACAAAGAACTGAAGTATAATCCAGATTAAAAAAAAAAAAAACAACAAACAATTGAAAACTGAGGTTACAGATAAATATCCTTTAAATCTGGAGTTACCATAAAACAGAGTTAACAAATTGTGACGGGGTAGCATTTTTAACTTTGGGTCTTTTACAAACTGGTTTAAGAAGGAAAGATCAAAACCTGGTCCTCCAGGAAGTTTCTACCTTTGGTACCAGAAACATTCTTGAATTAAAAACTTTCCCCATCAGAAAAAAGGGGACAGCTTCTGTCACCCCGAGTCAGCAGATGCTGAATGACAGGAGGGCAATAAAGAAGGTTAATCTGGTGGATGACATGAATTCCCCAAAAGGAGAGGAGGATACCCACTGCCATCTGTAATCTGGATGAATCACTCTCAGAACACTTGTTTAAGGGGGGCATGGCCAAGGATGAGCACAGGATAGCAGCAGATTTCTTCAGCTCCACCAACTTAACTACACTGACAGGAAATAATTACTTTAAAAATCAACTAATGAAATAATTTTCTTTCAAAATACGTTTGGAATATCAGTTTCTTGAATAATATCTAAAAAAGAAAGAAAATGTCAATAATTTTCCTGTCAGAAATCATCTTGGAAATTTCTCTTTCATCACCTCTGTTCAAAATGAGTTCCAGTAAGGCAAACAGTCAGGATTCCAGCATCAAGAAAGAGCTTCAGTCTCTGATATCTACTATTCAGCAACTAACAACCAAATTGGACAAACTGGATACTAAAATTGATAACTTCATAGAAAAAACTACAAAACAAATGGATTTGTTACATCAAGACTTGCAACAACAGAAGGCTCAGATTACAGGCATAGAAGAGACTGTTAATGATATGGAGAACAGAATCCAGGAAGAAGAAATTAACATTGAGTTTTTGCTGAAGCAGAACATACACCTACAATCCAAACTTGATGACCTGGAAAACAGATCTAGACGAAATAATATTAGGATTTTTGGACTGCCAGAAAATATAGAAGGTAACAACATTACTTCCTTTTTAAATACTTGGCTTCCCAAAACTTTAGACTTGTCAGAAGCATTTTCTTTTGGTATTGAAAGAGCCCATAGGTCCTTATCTAATTTTAACTCTAACAAAAAGTATCCTAGATCAGTTATAGTAAGATTTTATCATCTTATGACAAGGAGATGGTATTAAAATCTGCATGGGCTAAAGCACCTATTAAAATTAATGAGGCAACTGTGCGTTTTGACAATGACTATTCTTCCTTGGTAATAACTAAAAGAAAAGTTTTTGCCATTAATAAGAGAGCTTAAGAAAGCACAGTTCAAAACTTACCTTTTATTTCCTGCCAAACTAAAAATCTTTTTACCTGATGGCCCTAGAATTTTTGAAGACTTGGACTCTGCATTGCTGTATATTAAAAAAAAATAAGATATTAGATAAAATAGAAGATATGGAATGGGCAAGTCCTTCGTTAAAGAGGATGGCAACAGGAACTTCTTGGAAGACTTCAGAGAAGCAAAAAAGACTAAAAAACAAATGACATGTTCTATATATTTTTTTTCTCTTTTAATCTCTTCAAATACAGTTACTGCATCTCCAGAAAGCCACAAATATTTTAAAGATTTATTCAAAGTTATTTTTCTGTGTGCAAAGAACTGTTTTTGTTTCATAAATAGTCAAACTCTCTGAGGAACAAATAACATGCTATCAATCAACTTGTTTCTCTTTGTGATAAAGAGACCTAAGGTTAGTAATTTGATACATTTTCTTTCTCTTCTTGTTTTAAATAATGGCATTCTTTATAAACTATGCATTTAGTGAAGGGTGGGGGAGGGCAAGGAGAGAAGTATGATGTAAAATATGGAAAAAGTGAAATAACTTATTAGTTCTTTAAAACTATATATGCTGTTTAAACACTGTTGCTAAATATTATATCATGATTTTATTGCTTATACATGATTACAAATAATATGTCATGATATAATTGCAAATAATTAGAACTAAAATAGTTGTAATATGTTTCATGTTTAACTTTATTAATACAAACAGCAAGTAATATTTCTTTGTAGATACTCTTTGTAGCTTCCTTTTTTCTTTCTTCTATCTCTTTCTTTTTTTTCTCTACTCTCTTCCTTTTCTTTTTTTTCTCTCTCTCTCTCTTTCTCTCTTATAAGTACAGTTATATGCTTCTGATAATACTGATATATGTATATAATAAGATTTGTATGAGAAAATGAAATGGGGCATATAAAAATAAGTTGTATAATATGTTAAATAACTGTAGGCTTGGTTTCACTGTAATAGAGACTGTAATGACTTGTAAAATACTTCGCGAAGGTTTTGCACTGTTTAGTTTCATTTGTATTACTAAATGAATGTCAGTCACTTGTATTTACTAAAATTCCCGCCAGAATGTTAAGGGAGACGATTTGGGATGGGGGTTACCTCGTGAATAGTGTCCTCGAGTTGTTTTAAAAGCTTCAACACTCAGAATACACGCAGAGAAGCTGAATGCAGTCATTTTGAACTTTGACCCCTGATTTCACACTGACACATCACAGATTCAAGAAGAACACTGTTCCAGGAAGTAGAACTGCTGTAAATGCGACCTTGTGATGAAAAACGAACTTTATGACATCTAAATGTGAGTTATTCTTTATAACAACTTACTTATTTAAGATGTAATTTATAAAATATAAAAGTTATAATGATTTTAAATGATTCAGTATGCCATAGTAAGCAAGTGAGATATTTTAGAAGGCATAGAAGGTAAAACATATATACACGTTTTTGAAAACTTACATGACTGCAACATATTATTGTATATAAATACTTATGATTTAAACATATATAATGTTATAAATCATTTGACTTATCTAATTGACAAGCACAAGTATCATTATGATTATATCTTAGAAGAAACTGTTATGTGACATTTTAAAGCAGCAGTTCAGATATATAAAATACAGATGGCTTTCTTCACAATGATCGATGTATAACTAGGAATTTACATTGCTGTGCAGTATGACTTGTAAACATATGTACGAGTATAAATATTTTATTTACTGGCAATAATAAGTATGAGAAGAAAGCTTTGGTGCAAGTAATTTAAAGTTTTTAAAACTGTTAGCTGCATTTCTATGGCAGAAAGTAGGAATACCCTAATATATGTAATGTCTGAACCATTATAGCCTAAGTTATTGAATCCAAATGAACATAAGAGCTTATTTTTATAAACTAATATATAGATATGCCCCCTTTTTTTTCTCTCTTTCTCTCTCTTCCTTTCTCTCTCTCTCTTCTCGATTCCCATTATCAAGTTTATTAGAATGCTATTTTGATTATGAGTGCATTTTACAAAATAGATGTACATAGTAATATGAGCTGTTTCTAAATGTTCTTATTTGTTTATATGAAGCTGATTTATAAATTGTTTAGCTTTGTCTTACTAGATAATCTAATTAAATGAGGTTAACTTTAGTTAATAATAGTTAGTATTGAATTGATATGGTGGCAGCTGAGGTACTGCTGCTTAGGATAGGGGGATAACTTGAGTGGTATGTGCTACTTAAAGTTGGAGTTCTTAACTCCAGGCAGGGTGCAATGTTTAATCCTAATATTATTTTCACCTGTTTATTGCTGTTTGTATATAGTTCTGACATCCACAACACATTTTATAAACTTATCGTCACTACAAATAAAAGTGAAGCTTATACAAAATCTTATAAGATTTTCAATAAATACAGCTATAATTAATGGTACACCTAAAGGAGGAGGTATAATATCATTTATTTTGTTAATTGTTATTCTGATTATATGTTTTATATGTTTATAAAAGCTAAATGATTACTCTAAAAGGAATTTCTTTAAACATTAATGGACTGAATAACCCATGTAAAAGGGCAAGTTTAATGCGATACATTAATTTGCATAGGGCCAACTTAGTATTCCTTCAAGAAACACATCTCCTGAAAAAGGATATTGATAAATTAGCCACTAATAAATACACAGTCTTGGTTAGTTCAGAACACACTCAGAAAAAAAGAGGAGTGGCTATTTTATGGAATAAAAGTTTGCCCATACCTAAAACTATTAAGTCTTATAAAGATGATAAAGGAATGTTTTGTATGGTTACAATACAGATTAATGGAAAGACATATATATTAATCAATGTATATTGGATACCAGGAATTGGCATTAATACAGTGAAACACCATCTCAATAAGATCATATAATTTTCTATAGGAGATATTATTTTAGCAGGTGACTTTAATTGTATCCTACATGAAAAAGATACTACTACTATAGGAAAAAGGAAAATTACATCTAATGCAAAACATTTAAATGATTTTGTTAATTTATATCATTTGAATGATATTAATAATCAGATAGATTCAAAATCATTACCATACACTTTTTTTCTAACAGATATAAAACTTATTCAAAAATAGAGCCTTTATTTCTAACCAGATGGTTACAGACTTAATTAATTCTAAAATCATTTTGTTTCCTATATCAGACCATAATTCAATTGTCTTTGAGTTTATGATAAAAAGTACTTACAATGTTCAGATCAAAAGGATACCAGCATACTTAACTCAACTAAAAGACTATAAAGATTATATACTTTCAGAAGTGCAACATTTTTTAGACTTAAACAATACACCTGAAGTCTCCATTGTTTATGTTTGGGATGCTTTAAAATCGTATTTATATGGACAAAGTATCAGATGGTATAATAATAAAAGGAAATCTCGGGGCAAGGAATTACTAGATATTCAAAGCAAATTAGACTCATACAAACATAATAATAATAAAGAAAATATTATGGACAAAAAAGTCATTGAAGAAATAAATAAATTAAATGAAAAATACAAAGAAATTTTAACTCAAAGTTAAAATAACATTAGAGAAATATAAGATTTTGTCTTACTCAATAAGTCCTAAATACTCACATAGACTTAAAAATAAAACAAAAAGGTTGAATAAACAAAATCATATCAAAGAAATTTTCTCTCCAAGGAAAAAGAATAATGTTTCTAGTTTACCAGAAATATTAGATGAATTTAGAAATCACTTTCAGAAAATTAATCATAATAACATTAACATGGAGCCTAAAGATAAAATAAAGAAATTTATAACTACAAACATGAACAAAAAACTTAACAAGCAACAGACTAAACTAATGGATAAAAATATTTCATATACAGAGGTTATTACACAAATAAATAAGCTTAAATCAAACAAAGCACCAGGTAATGATGGTATACCAGAGATCTATAAAATTCTTCCCAAAAGTACTTACTCATTAATACATAAGGTTTTTATTTTGGCCCAAAATGAGTTAACAACTCCCCCAATCTTGGCAATACACATTTATTTCACCCTATTTCACCAATTTTAAAACCCAATAAAGACCCAACCAGATGCACTTCATATAGACCTATTTCATTACTTAATGTTGACTATAAAATGTTTATGAGTATTTTTGCTGATAGATTAAAGACAATCATCCCAGGCATTATAGATATAGACCAGACAGGCTTTATTGTAAATAGAAATACTTTTGATAATATAAGGAGAACTTAAACGTTAATTGATTTTGCAAATAGGAAAAAGAAAGATTTAACACTTATTAGTCTCGATATAAGTTCAGCATTTGATTCAGTAAGTTGGGACTACTTGTTTACCTTACTGAAGTGCACAAACTTCTCAGATGCATTTGTAAATCTAATTGAACATCTATATAAAGGAGCATTGGCTTACATTAAGATAGGAACATATGTCTCACAAAAAATACCCATTTTAAAAGGTACAAAACAAGGGTGTCCACTCTCTCCACTATTATTTACTTTAATAATGGAGCCTTGGGCTAATATGATCAGAAACAGTACTGATATAGAAGGATTTGATATAGATGAAAATACAATATCTAAAATTCAACTTTTTGCAGATGATGTTCTAATTACATCATCTGGATCTAACTCTTCTATGCAGTCCTTATTTGATAAAATGATGGATTTTAAAAATATCTCTGGTTTAGTATTCAATGAAGAAAAAACTAAAATATTACCAATATACACACGAAAAAATTTCCTCATTAATGATTTTAACAAATATATACCCAACTCAGGTCAGATAACTTACTTAGGTATAATATTAACTAAAGATATCAAATCTATTATACATAATAACTATAGTACCGGTCTTCTTAATATAAAAAATCTTTTCAATAGCTGGAACAATATGTTTTTTACCATGGAAGAGAGACTCACAATCATTAAAATGATAGTATTCCCTAAGATATTATACTTAATACAATCAATAATAATCCTTCTATACACCTTTAATGATGAATAAAATAAATAATAAAGACAACTTATGTAAAAGATGTAATGTAGAAATAAATGCTGATTGGGCACATATGTTTTATGACTGTATAAAATTAAAGGAATATTGGAAGTTAATCAATGATTTTTTGCAGGCCCTTTTCACAGATAATTTCATTGTTTCTAAATCACTTATATTATTTAACACACCTGTTCCTAAAAGTGTTAAAAAAGTTAAACTTCCCTTATTATGGTCTATTCTAGCAGCGGCTAGAAAAATAATAACCAGAAATTGGATTTCAGATACCCCTCCTTCATTTAATGAATTTACAATTGTTATGACTGAAGTGTGTCATATGGAATTGATGACAACAAAATCAAGAACTACTAGAAAAACATCTTATTATATTATATGGGATACTTTACAAAACCTGTTAAAAAATCTTAGTCTCAATAGCATGATATTATAGTTTAATCAATTGATTTGATTTGTAGTGGATGTCTTTGTAAATACTTTGGTTATTTTATTGAATGTTATAACTATTTCTATTTTAATTGCTTGTATAAAATTGTTATGATATTTATTTTGTAATGTTAAAAACAATAAACTTGTTTTAAAGAAAAAAAAAAAAGAACACTTGTTTAACACTGTCTAACATTATCTGCTGTTAAAAAAAGAAATGGAGACCATGATGTTGGAAAAGATTTAAAAGTTTGCGGGGGGGGCATTCTGCATAAAGTCATTCAGACTGTTGGGATTGTGTTTATTTCTGGGGGTTTCCAACCTTCTTTACAGAGCCTCTTTGCCATTGTTTTCTGAATGCCTGCTTGCAAAAAGCTTGCTGTCAGTTTTTTTTTTCTTTTTTTTATAAAAGGGTGCTTAGACAGGTGTAAAACTTAAACTCGGAGAAGGAAGGCTGAAAAATCTAAGTAACCCCCTGAATCAGTTTCCCTGTCTCATCACACTTTTTCAGGACCTCTGCAGCAGATGGTCGAAAAAGAATCTGGTTAAAAAGAATTCAAAATTTCAGTTTCACCATCTTCATGTAGATTTTGTGTAAATAAGCAAGCAAACCTTCTCATAACAGATTCAGTGCCAGCTGCTCTGGAAGAGGCATCAGTTGAATCATAAGTACGCTTGGAGTCTAATCACTTGAGACAGAAGTAATAAAAGCATTTAGAAGTTTTTTCTTCAGAAGAGGGAAAGGTAGATATTAATGTTCCTCAAATTCTTAAATGATGCAAGCATATATGTTAACAGGTTTGACAATTAAGAATTCTAAAAACAAGTGCGGCAGAAATATACACTTTCCCCCCAAAATCTAACAAAGGCTTTCTTGTTCTTATTGGGGGGGGGGGGTCTGGCATTTACTAGATGTTTACCAGCAGTAGGATTTGCCAATAAAATCACTATGTTCAAATCTGGGATGCGAAAATAAACATTTCTAAGACTGAAGAATGTTTTATATATATATATATATATATATATATATATATATATATACACACACACATATATATATATATATATATATATATATATATATATACACACACACACACACACACACACACACATATATATCTGCTTCCTTGGCTGAAGCAGGCTGGCTGCCAGAAAAGTTACAATCTGTAATAAAAATATACCTTAATGCTGGAAGAAAAGGAGTGGGTTCAGGAAATTATAGTTTTGATAGAAGTCCTATTTTTAAGGAACATGTAACATCATTATGTCCCCACTGAAACAACTGATTCATTCTGGATGCGGTTTCAGAAAAAGAAAATTCTGCTAAGGTACTATCACAAGAAAAACGTTCCTCATAATCAGTCAACTGAAGAAAGAAAGCATAAGCTATCCCCTCAAAATCATTTTCCTGTTCAATACACTGTGAATTTTCAGAAAATTATTTTTTTTTTCTTTCTAGCAACACCAACATTAGAAGGGTCAAGAGTCTGAACTAACCCAATAAATCATTCCTGTCTAAAGTAACAGAGATAGGGGAAGATAAATGTTTAGTACTCTGCTTCTTTTTCACAGAAGTTTCAAGAGAGGCATACAGACTCCTGTCAGGCATATCACCTCGGGGGACAGGTATCCCCATCCTCCCACATTTATAGTATTTGACACCACCACCTAGTCTATATGCCAGGTGGCAGTGCTGTACAGTCATTCTCCAATCCCTCTGCTTCCAAGCTGTCAAAGATGTCTGAGATGATCAAAGTTCTATCCCCATGAGACAACTTTCTACTGACCTAGATCCACTGCAAAACCCATGTCACACTGGCAGTGTAGAAAGAAATCTCATCTTGGGGTTATAATGCTACCCATAAGGCTAATGCAATGTCCTGCCTTTACACATTGCCAATACTGTCATGCAGCCTCAGACTCAAAAGACACTCAAGCTTGCTGCTATTGTTAGACAAATCCATAGTGTAAAACAACATTTCTATTTCTTATCGAAGTTTTCCTCTGTAATAAAATACGTAAGGTGTGTTCTCCTTTACTTGCTCTGTCTCAGGTTCTTTATCAGTGGGTATTGATATACTGTTCTCTTTCTTTGTCATGCTTAAATTGCACACGTCTAGAAAAGCATGCAATGTGAATGAGGCATGTACACTAAGATGACACTATTGGACTTCTGTGTGGTACAGCTAAAGAATATGTACAATGTGTGTTCTCCTTTACTTGCTCTGTCTCAGGTTCTTTTGTCAAGTGCATGTGACACCCTGTCCCCATGTGCAAAAATGGGAAAAAAAGGGGGTTATAGATTGCTGGATTCATAAACCATTCACTTTCTTCTTCATGCTCCCATGGCATACAAATCTATAAAGATGTACAATGTATCTGGGAAAGGTAAACTTAGATAACACGGCAGGTATTCTATGTAGTACAGCTAGGTACTATCCTTAACAATGCAGGAGCTTTTCCCCTCTATGTGGGATCCTTCCTTTCTTAATCAGGAAAGTAAACTAGGCCATACATCATCTCACAGAGTTTTTACAAAAATACTATGTGATAAGGAGTGTTACAACTTAAATGAATAAAGCCTCCGACAAAGTTATTATAGCTTGCAATCATGTATTTTGTTACATTACTTTTTTTTTTTTTTTTTTAAGAATGCCTGTTTTTTTAAGTCTCCCACTTTAGGATATGTTTTCCATATGGGAGGTACGTTGTTCAAATCATGCACTATGCGAGTGCAGAATTATACATGGAGAAGGGAAAAGTACAGTTGTGCATGTAAACTTACCAAAGCAGTTATTTTCAAATAGATCACTGTTGCTACAGCCTAAGCTATACGGGATGAACCCTGCCAAGGAACAGGTGATCGACCAGCTTTAGAGCATTTCCCACATGTCCTAACTGCAGCAGAGCTCAAGAAAAGCCATATAAAATGATGTGGTTCAGGTTCCAAAATCTCGGAGCCTTCTTGCCTCAATATAAGGGAAGCTAGAGCCCTGCTAGCTAGGTATGCACTAGGAAAATGGAATGAGAAAATGTATACTCGGTCAGGCAAAATGCAACATAAAGAAGGGGGTGGAGGAAAGGTGTCTGCACTGCATTCTCTGGAACAGGCTTTCCCATCTATGTGAAGCAGAGTTTCTGCCTAGCCCTACTTAAGAAGAACTTATATCAATGGATGACTCATTTGATATGTAATTGGAAATTCACCCCTCGTCTGGCTCCTATGTCTCTGATGGACAGAGGCAGTAAGTAAATCACCTCCATATATAAATCAAATATAAATTAAATTTGTGGGTCACATTTGGGTTACACTGCTAGGCTTTTAAGGTTCCTAGTGGTCACTTGCCTAGCATATACCTGTGAACAATGATCTAATCAAACATCTACTGTTGCTGTAATTTTACTTACACAACTGAAGTATATTCATAATTAGATCACTGTTGTAGTAGCCTAAGATACATGGGATGAATACCACAGCTTAGAAAGAAAGGGAAAACAGAGAAGGATCGGAGTTCTAAGAGGTGCCTGTAGGCATCCAGAATTTAAAAAACTATTTCTCCCTTATTTTTTGGACCCAGAAGGAAATGGAGATAAACTGCCTGGCTCAATGTAAACTTTAAAATCATTTTAGATATAAAGAAAGGATTGGTTCTCATGGTTACTCTATCTTTGTGAAAAATGAGATAGGGCTGAATCGTAATAAGAGCTTGTAACTCGTATATTCTTCTTGCAGAATTTGGAGCAATCAGTAACACTATTTTTCAAGATAAGAACTTTAAATCAGCCTTATTAGTAGGTTTAACTGGAAAAAGTGTGAGTTTCTCTAGTATGAAATTAGGATCCCAAAGCATGAAGCACATCTTCTAGGTGGATGGATATGTAAAACCCCTTCCAAAAATGGTTTTGCTTGAGGTAGGGTAGAAACAGGGGGTCTATGGACAGAGAAGCATTGATAGCTGAAAAGTAAATCTTCATAGAAGATTAAGGACAAAGTATAAAAAGAAGTTATGTACTCACCATAACGTTCCCATCTGAGTAGGTAACTTATTTTGTCAGCAACCTGTGGGTATCGGATCCGAGCCGGCAGCTTTATCCAGCTAAGATCCGAGCTCCAAGCTCCTCCCCCTTACCCATAACCCCCTGCCATCCCTCTCTGTCCTCAGATCGAGTTTGCTATAGTATCACAGAATACTACAAAACCAAGGATCAGCTAAACATCCTAACCTGAAGTCATCTGGGAAGGAAGCACAAAGATCCTAAAAAGGACGAACTACAGGTTAGGGGGACGGAGGGGGGGGGGTTGGTTGCTGACAAATTAAGTTACCTACTCAGATGGAACGTTACGGTGAGTACATAACTTCTTTATCTGAAGTAGTTAACTTCATTTGTTCATCAACCTGTGGGACAGAGTCCCCCAGCTACCAAAAACTTGGGAGGTCCTCATGGAAGAATATTCCTGAGCACTGCAGAGCCAAAGGACGCCCTCCCTCTGGAAATTATATCCAACTTGTAATGGGTAATAAAGGCATGGGATGAAGCCCAAGTGGCTGCTGAACAAATGTCATCCAAGGACATTCTGGACCAAAAGGCAGCAGAAGTAGAAATCGATAGAGTAGAATGGGCGTGAACTCCGACAGGTTCAGGTCAGCCAGAACTCTTATATGCGAGAAGTATACATTGGGAAATCCTCTGGACAATGTAGCTTTTGACACAGGTTTACCCAAAAAGGGTTTAGCAAAGGATACCAGGAGTTGCTCAGATTTCCTATGTTCTGCAGTCCTGTGTAAGGAGAACCTCAATTGTCTGCGCACGTCCAAAGAATGTAATTTGTATTCACCCTTGTTATGATAATTTGGGAAAAAAAATGGTAAATTGATAGATTGATTAATGTTGGACTCAGAAGCAACTTTAGGCAAAAAGGAGGGATTGGTCCTGAGGGAAACTCTGTCTTTATGAAAGACCAGGTATGGAGGTTTGGCACAAAGGGCTTGAAGCTCCGAAACCCTTCTAGCCGAAGTGATAGCAATGAGAAAGGCCGTTTTCCAAGATAAATATTTTAGATCCACTGAAGCCACAGGTTCAAAGGGAGGGCCAGTAAGAGCCTGGAGAACAAGGGTTAAATCCCACGGAGGGACCGCATCCTTAACAGGAGGTCTTAACAAGGACCGAGATCACTTCCCACATGAAAGTGGGAAATCGCTGCTAAATGGACTTTGACCGTAGAGAAGCTGGCACCTTGGTCAAATAAATATGACAAAAAATCTAATACAGCTGGTATCGGGGCTGTAAAGGGATCCAACTTTCTATGGTCCGCCCACATCGAAAAATGTTTCCATTTGCTCTTATAGACCTTTCTAGTAGAAGGTTTATGAGCGGCTACTAAGATAGCCTTAACAGAAGAGGAGATGCCAGGAGTCCTAGCTATTACTGGAACTGGATCAACCAAGCTGTGAGCTTCAGATTGTCCAGGTTTGGGGTTGTCAAACCTAGGAGGTGAGATATCAGATCCAGAGTGGGATTCAAAATCCATGGAGGATTCACTAGATGAGACCATAGGCAAGGGAACCACGTATGACGAGGCCAAAATGGGGCTATGAGGATCACTCTGCTCCCCAACCGACGAGCTTTCTGCAAGAATTTTACCATCAGAGAAAGAGGTGGATAAGCATAAAGTAGACCGGATGGCCAAACATGCACTAGAGCGTCTCTGGGGGATTCCCCTGGTGGGGGAAGTACTCGCTGCACTTTGCGTTCGAAGGCAACGCGAACAGATCGCAGCAAGGTTGACCCCACTCGAGGAAGATTTGCTTCGCTACTCTCGGGTTCAGAGACCACTCGTATGGTAAGAGGATGGTTCGACTCAGCCCATCTGCCAAAATGTTCAACCGACCCGGGATGTGCGTTGCTATGAGAAAGCGGTTGGTGGCGATCGCCCATTCCCAAACTCTCATGGCCTCTCGACAAAGTGGATAGGATCTGGTTCCAACCTGTTTGTTGATATACCAGACTACTGACATGTTGTCTGTTTGAATTGTAATTGTCCCTAAGGGAAGAAGAGCCTGGAGTGCTTGCAACGCTAAAGCACCGCCCTCATCTATAGGACATTGATGTGCAACAAGATCTCCGAGTGAGTACACATGCCTTGGATGGTTTTGCCCGTGCAGTGCCCCCCCAGCCGAGGCGAGAAGCGTCCATGGTCACTGTGGCTTGGGGTGGGGACATTTATAAGGGGCGCCCTTCCCGGAGATCCGAGGACTGGATCCACCAGAGTAGGGATTTCCTGCAAACCTTGCTGAGGGGGATAGGTGCACTTAGCGGATGTTGCAGGATGGACCATTGAACCTGCAGGGTCCACTGTAGGACTCTCATGTTTAGACGAGCTAGGGGTGATGGATTGATGGCCGCAGCCATGGAACTTAGCGCCCTCAGGACCAATTCCGCTGGAGGAGCCGAGGATTGTAGGAGGGCCAGCACGTGGAGTGTCAAAGTTCGAAGCCTGTCCGGAGTTAGGAAGACCCTCAACAGGTTTGTGTCTATCATGGCCCCTATGAAATCCAAGATTTGAGTTGGTTAAAGGGAGGATTTCTTGAGATTGATTGAGATTCACAGATGAGAGGCCAAGTGAAGGAAGTAATTCCTGGCTGAACTTAGTAGATGCCTGGTGGGGGCGGTCAGGAGCCAGTCGTCTAGGTATGGAAAGACCTGTATTCCCTGAAGCCTCAGGTGGGCCGCTACAACTGCCATAACTTTGGTGAACACCCTGGGAGTTGTGGTGAGACCAAAGGGAAGGACCCTGAACTGATAGCGGCTGGCTCCCAGCCGGAAGTGGAGAAACCTTCTGGATCATCTGTCCATCAAAATGTGGTAGTACGCATCCTTGAGGTCTATAGAGCACATCCAGTCGTTTTCCTGCAGGAGTGGGAGAATGGATTGAATGGTGACCATCCGGAACTTTTCTTTGGCAACAGACAGGTTTAGAGTGGACAGGTCTAGGATTGGTCTTAAGTCCCCCATCTTTTTTGGCACCAGAAAGAACCTGGAGTAAAAGCCTGATCCGGATTGATCTCGGAGGATGGGCTGGATTGCTCTTTTTTCTAGCAGATGCTTTATTTCTGTGGCTGCTGCCTCCCTTTGATTGGGTGGGACATTGGGGAGGCTCCGGGGTCTGAGAAGGAGATTCAGAAAGGGGATAGTGTAACCTCTGGATATGATTCGAAGCACCCAGCGATCCGTTGTAATAAACTCCCAAACTGCAGTCGGGTAACCCCTCAGGGCTGCTGCGCGGGCCGATCTGAAAAGGGTTCTCTCGACCCAAAATTCTTCGGTCCCCCTCTGCCTCTGGGCCGGCGACAACCCTGTCCTCCTCTGCCTCTGAAGGACGAGGGGTCCGGAGCAAAATGGGACTGTTGAGATTTCCGGAACCACATCTTCTTTTGTTCCCTTTGGTTCCTGGAGAAGGACCTCTGGGGAGCCGAGAAGTGGATCCCGACGGCAGACAATGTCTTCCTGTCTTTCTCGCTCTGGACCAGCGTGCCGCGGACGGTCTTGCCAAACAGTGAAGAGCCGTCAAAAGGGGCATTTGCGAAGGATGATTTGAAGGGTTCCGCAAAGTCGCATAGACAGAGCCAAGCATGCCGCCGTAAGACAATGCCCGCTCCGCTAGCTCTAGTGGCTCCTTCCGTAGCATGGGAAAGAAGCCACATAGAAGTGTTCGAAATGGACTTGAGAGTGGCCATTCCAGCTGAGAATGTTTTCTTATCCTCGGCCGACATGGACTTTGGGGGCGACCCGGTGTATTCCTTGATGAGATCCCGCTGGAGTCGTAGCACATGTGCCATATAGTTCAGCGACCTTACGGAGAAGGTAGCTGAAGCGAACATCCGCTTCCCTAGGTGGTCCATCATCCGAGACTCTTGTTGGGAGGGTGGATCGAGGAACTCTCCTGGGCTAGTTCCTTCTTGGTGGCAGCCATCACCAACATGGCATCTACCAGAGCACCCTTGCTCCAAACCGTCCTATCTGTGGGTGGACTGAGGAGTTTGTCTGGTCTCTTTGGTATGGGTTTCACAGTGTCCGGTTCCTTCCATGCCCTGGTAGTGATCAGATCTACCAGGGGATCGGCGGGAGGGGACACCCAAGAGGTAGATGGGCCTGCGTCAAATGCCTCCAGAAACGCAGACTCATCAGAGGAAGGTTTCTGGGCTGACCACCCCCCTCTAATACAAAGGGGGGGGCTCTCCGAAGATGCCTCACCAACCACATCCTGTTCCTCTAAGGGAACCATCTGGGACGTAGGCGCAGGCTGTCCCTGGGGCCGGGTGATGGAAAGTAGACCTGCCTGAGAGGGAGTGGAGGGTGGAACCGTAGCAGGAGCCTGAGGTCTCAAATCCCTCGACAAGACCCTCTCCACAACATCGAATGCCGAAGGATAACTTCTCTCTAGAACCCGAGAGCAGCCCCTTCGGATCCGAGGAGTGGACTGGAGCCGGCGCCGATGCAAGGCCAGTATGCTCCGACCGAGACGGAGCCGAAGAGACACTGACACCTCCAGATCCGAAGCTCAGCTCACGGCTCCAAGAGCTCGGATCTGAAAAGGGACTCGACAAACTCGAGGGTGCGGTCGGAGCCGAAGTAGGGTGTACTATCGGCGCCTCCGGCTCCAATGCTACCTGGATCCGACGGCTCCGAACCCCAGTAGTGGATCGGAGAAGGAGCAATCGGGGCGAAAAATGGGGTCGAGCTCCCCTCGGAGGGGGGGGGGAGGCAGGAGCACTCCCATCTGCAGTTGGGCCTGGAGAAACCTACGCATCATCCGGTCCATATCTGCATAGGACAAACTTCGAGTCGATCTAGATGAGGCCACCGAGGCTGGCCTGGAGTGCCGCCTCGAAGACCTCGAAGGCGACCGGGTCTCCTCCTCCGGCTCCGGGGAAAAACGAGGTGAATGGAGCCGGGAAGGAGAATGCCCGGATGTCCTAGGAGTGGCTATCTGTTTAGCCGGCGGAGCTGAAGAGGAATCTTCAGCCCGCCGCTTGTGGTGTTTCTCTCTCCTTTTCTCTCTCCTAGATTCCCTCTCCTCCTGAGCCAAGGTGGGAGGGTGAGCCCGGCCAGAGGAGCAGGGATGGAAGGTGGGACCGCTGCAGTCGCAGCCGGTGCCGCTGAAGGAGAAGAGGATGAAGCCGAGTCCGGGGGCAGAAGTCCCGCCAGAATCAGCTTCGACCTCCTGTCCCTCAAAGCCCTGGGGTTGAAGGCTGCACAAATTGTGCAGCCCGAGGAGAGATGGTCAACCCCAAGGCAGATAACACACCGAGTGTGGCCATCCGCTGGGGATAGCTTATGGCCACACTCGGTGTATTTGGAAAAAATTGCTTTAGGGGCCTCAGACATGGTAACAAAGATAGGCCCAACCCGCTCACATGGGGGAGGGGGGAAGACTAAACTAACTAAAAGATAGAAAAATTACTAACAAGTTTAGCAATTTAACAGAAAAGGGGAAACACACACTCGTCTATGGATTAAACTAAAAACTAGGTCAAAAAAGGTAATTTTTTGTATAACTCACGAAACCCTACGCTTGGAAACTCATTCTAGATGCTTGAATAAGCCGCGGCAAATGAGATCCGAGGACAGAGAGGGATGGCAGGGGGTTATGGGTAACGGGGAGGAGCTTGGAGCTCGGATCTTAGCTGGATAAAGCTGCCAGCTCGGATCGGATACCCACAGGTTGATGAACAAATAAAGTTAACTACTTCAGATCACAGAAATACTACAGAACCAAAGGTATCTGAGCCTATACAGGGTCTTTGTTCTTGCTTTGGCATCTAGAAAACATTTTCCAGTCTGACATATATCATTTTCTAGTAGCAGTCTTTTTGCCTCCTTAAATAACTACTGCATGCCCACAAGAAAAAAGTGCCTAAAAGGTAATACAATTCTGTCATTCAGGTAGTAAGTTGAAGAAAATGAAAGGTAGTTAAGAGAGTGACTGGGGTTGACAGAAAACAGATACATCCACCAGGAAATCTCCCTTTTGACAAACCCCAGCACTGGGATCTGTAAGGACAGGAGCTGCTGGTGTTGAAACCAAACCAGTTTTGAGGAACCAGCGGATTTTTCTGGCCAAAAGAATCATGAGAATTGCAGAGGCCATGAAAGCTAGAATCCTGAAATAATCCATGGCAGATGCCACAGTCTGGCAGGAAAATGTCAAACTGATCCTAGTAAAACTACTTTGTCCTGAGGAAGAAAAGACATCATCATGAGAAAGCATCTAGTAGACAGGCTATGGGTACTGTCCTAAGAGACATGAGTGAACATTTTTAAGTTCACATGAAACCACAGATTAAGAAAAATGTCCAACCCAAGAAAAAGATTCCTGACAACTCATGAAATCTGCAGAATTAAGACAGTTGTTTAAACATGGAGAAATATGAATGCCCTGTAATCTGTAATGTGCTAATACAGGAGCTAAGTACTTTGTAAACACTCTTGGAGCTGCAGATAACCAAAAAGGCGAAGCAGAAAACTGAACATATAAATTAGAAACAGAAAATTTTAGAAAGGCATATGAAATTATAGAAATCATGTCATAAGCATCTTCTAAATCCAGAATTACTAGAAAACGGCAAGGTGGAATGAGAGAGAACAGAAACTGTAGAGAAAGCATCTTGAATTTTGGAAAGTTGATATGAAGGTTCACAAAAGAATGATCTGGGGCAGGTCTCCAAGTTCCTTCTATCCTTGGCACCAGAAATATTCTTGAATAAAAAAAAATGTCCCCATTTAATCTGGGGGAACAGGCTCTATAACCCCCAAAAGACAGCACTGCATACTGTATAGCACGAAACAGAGTCTCTTGAAAAGGAGGAAGTGCATCCCTTTGTCAGTTGTGGCCTTTTTTAATGATTCTTACTTAGTGCTTCAGTGGAAAGTAAAAACCTAGACTTTAGGAAAACTTTACTGGGTTGCCAGGGTAGGGAAGAAGGATAGCAATATGTGGTATAGTCTGCTTTTTAGACGGAAAATGGATTTGGCATGACCATTGCTTTTTTTCTGAACCTCCCTGCTACTGTTTTCTATAAGTTTATTTGTGCTTTCCTGGGACTGCTCATTCTGTTTCCTATACAAGGAACCTGAACTGGAAGGAAATTTTCTGTTATATTTAGATATGGGGTTGAAAAATCTGAGTAACCTCCTGAATTGTTTCCCCTTTCATCAAATGTTTTAATGACTTCATCAGGGGAAGGAAAAAATACCACCTCTTTATTCAGGGGTGTATTCAGAAGCTCATCTTTCTCATCTTGAGGTAAATTCTAAAAATGGAGTCAGGCAAATCATCTCTTCACTGAACCAGTGTCAGCTGCTCCAAAATTAGAATCAGTACATTTTAGATAATGCTTAGTTAATAGACAGACAGAAAAAAGAAGAGAATTTAGATTTGTCTTAATGTCTGAAGAATGCAGATCAGCAATTAACTTTCTCATATGGTCAAAGGAAGCCAGCAAAACTTTTGACGTGAGCCTTACAATTCACTATTCTAAAGACCAGGGCAGAAGGATTATATACTTTCTTGCCAAATCTATCAAAAGCTCCCCAATCTTTGTCAGATGGAATAGTGTCAAGTACCATAAGGTGCTTAGACGGAAATTATTTGGAAACAAATCACTGCAAGGTCTACCCTTGGGTTTGACAAAATACATTTTTGAGATTCGGAAACCTTATAACATTTAGCAGATTTTCTGGGGGCTGGTGGAGGACTGTAAAGCAAACTGCTGGCTACAAAGAAGGCAGCCTCTAAGGCTTGCAAAACAGATGGAGCAGCTGCAAACTGAGGGGAAATCTAACTGTAGCAAATGATATCTTTGCAGGGATTCATACGTATTTTTGCTTCAACTGAAACAACACGTAGAAGTTGCCCTAAATCTTTGCAGTCTGACTGGCTATCCAGTCCTAGACAAGATATATCCCATATAGCTTAGGCTACAGCAACAGTGATCTAATGATGAACATACACATTGAAATAATTCCAAAAATGGTACTTTGGACATTCTTGTTTTTTTTCCACAAAGAATTTACTTTAAAACTGCCACTAACCAAAAAGTAGAAGTTTGAAAATCTCCAAGAAAATAGATTTTTCCTTTTATTTTTATGCATTGAGCAATTCTACTCAAAACTGCTGTACTGAAGGGAAGTCATGCATCTGGAGAGAAGCACAGCTTCTGCCCATATGGTCCTCAGCTGAGTGATATGCAGGACAACCAATGTTCTCTCTCTCGTTTTTGGTATCTTTTTGTTTATACAAAGATTTACATTAACATAAAGCAACATTCAGTATTCAAGTATTAAAAAAAAATTTCCAAATAAAATTATTTCATCACATACTGATTAGGTTCACACAGCCTAAAAGCAGTCAGCAAAACTTACACATTCAAATCCCTTAAGTAAATACAGTTCTGCAAGTTGAACTTACCATAATGGTAGATGTTCAAATGAACACTGCTGCAGTAGTCTTAGTTATGTGGGTTACCTCCTGCCAAGAATATATCAGCTGGCCAGCTTCCAAAGCATCAAGGCATCTTCCACAAACCCAAATGTCAAGCAGATCGAAATGAGCTAACTAAAAGACAAGTCTGGGCACGAAGCCCTTCAGAGCTTTTCTGCCAGTAGACAGAGGTAGGCTGAGCCCTGATAGGACACAATGCTAGGAATAACAAAAAATAAATGTCCACACCTAAGCATAAAAACACACACCAAAAACAAGGGGGATGGAGGGAGGGAGTACTTACTGCTGCAGTGATCATTTGTGCATCTACTATTATACTAAGCTCAGCTTACACAACTATACTATTGTCTTCATACTGATCACTGCTGCAGTAGCCTTACCTATATGCCTAGATTACCACAGCTAACTATATTTGGGATGTGGAAGAAGGTCCATGAGCTCCTAGAGAATTGCCCTAGCAAAGCACGATCTAGACTCAGAGAAGGAATTTAGCTTATACTGCTTTGTGAAAGTATATACAGAGGACCAAGTAGCAGCTTCTAGAACACTGAGAATCCAACCCTTTTCAAAAAGGCATAGAAGCAGACAAGGTCCTTGTAGAGTGGGTCTTGAATCTGCCTGGAATACATTTGTCACAGTGAGTATTAATAAAGGGTAATAGCCTTACACAACCATATGAAAATAGTCTGTTTTAACAGCGGCCGTCTCTTCTTACCATCACAAGAAATAAACAATTGATATGATGACCTGAAACATTTAGTTCTGTAAAGATATTACCATTGTCGTCTGTGAAATCCAAGGTATAGAATATCCTTTCTCCCTCATATTTAGATTCAGAAAAGAAAACGGGGAGATGGATAGTTTCACAAAGTGAACTCAGATGTAGGGTTGTCTCACCGTGAGAGCTTGTAACACAGGTACCCTTTCTCCTGCAGAGGTCAGAGCAATCAATAAAACTGTTTTCCACGTTAAGAACCTCAAGTCAGTCAAATCAGCTAGTTCAAATGGAGCAAATGTTAGTTTCTCTAAAACAAAATTAAGATCCCAAGGAGGGGCCAATGGTTTACTTGGAGGCCTGTTATGCAAAGCCCCTTCCAAGAACATTCTGACATGCAAATGGCCTTGAAAGAGGAGAATCCATGAGCAAAAATGCAGAAATGTCTGATAAATGAAACTTGACAGAGCAATAAGAAAGGCCAGAGCACAGTAACTCAGACAAATACTGCAGAACCAGAGAACAACTAGCCCTGAATGAGTGCTGGTTACGTTGTTGGTACTAACTAGAAAATCTTTTCCATTTGCTAACAGGATTTTCTAGTAGCAGGCTTTCTTGCCTCCATTAGTACCTGCTGCACATCCTCAGAAAACAGGTGCCTAAAAGGAATTAAGACCCAATCATCCAGGCAGTCAGCTGAAGATGACTGATGTCTGTATGTATCAAACATCCCTGTTCTTGTGTGATTAGATCCACTCTGTGAGGAGGCTTGCGGTAATTGCATCTGTCTATTTCCAAATGAATGGAGAACCACTGTTGTGTGGGCCTTAAGGGAGTTACAATGATTACAAGAGATTCCTTCTGTATCTTCAGAAGTACCCGTGATGCAAGTGTAAATGTGTACAAGTACATTCCTTTCCCAAGAAAAGAAAAGGCAACAGTCTTCCAGGCCTTCTTGCATGGAGGCCTGGAAGAGAATTGTGTTAGTTAATTGTTAAGAGAGGAGGCAAAGAGTTATACTCAAACGCCACCCAGATGGATCAAATCTTGGGAACCCACCCCAGACCTAGTTTCCATTTGTGAGGATCTGTCCTGGTCATGCTCAGTTTGTCTTCCACACAATTTTGCCCTGATGGAATGTAGTATTGACTGTGGAGTAAGACTGTGTTGTGAAGCTATATCCAACGCTAATCTAGCTAGTCTGCAAAGGGGGTGTGACCCGGCTCCTCCTCACTTGTTGATATACCATATCACTGTGGTATTTGCCTGTAACCACTTGTGGAGGTCCCAGGGACCAAAGATGGTTCAGAGAACTGAGTGCATTGATCGGGGCAAGCTCTCCTTGACATTTATGTGGTTGCATCTGTCCTTGGTGCCCCCCTGCACTTTTATCTCTCCTGAAACTGTTCCCCAAGCAAAACCTAAAGTATCTGTGGTGACTAGCTAATTTGGAGCAAGAGGAAAAATGGGAGACACCTGGATTCAAGGATATCTGTTATCTTCAAGTGATTTCTCTTCTGATGAACCCCAGTACTGGGATATGAAAAGATAAAGGGTGTTTATGCCGGGACCAAAGGGATTTCGGATACCATTGTATCTTACTCATGTGGAGTACTGCCAGGTATATCATGAGAATCACAAATACCATGAGACACAAAAGCCTGAGGTATTCCCTCAGAGTGACTAAAATCTGAGTGAAAACCTTAGAAATAGATTTAAATAAAGGTCTATTTTTTCCTGTGGAAGAAAAGCACTTTGAACTGTCTAGTCAACATCCGAGAAACACAATCCTGTGTGAGGGAGTCAAGAAAGACTTTTGAATATTCTCTTGGAATCCCAACTTGTACAAGAGATCTCTCATTCGAGAGATAGATTCCTGACATTTTGAAAAAGACTCTGCAAAGATAAGCAAGTTGTCTAAATGAAGAATATGTGGATCCCCTCTAACCTGAAATGAGTTACAACTGGAGCTAGACACTTTGTGAACACACCTGGTGCAGTGTATAGCCCAAAGGGTAAGGTAAAGAACTGATAATGTGATCCAGACAAAACCTTAAGTGCCTGAAGTCTGTTTGAATAGGAATGTGATAGGAATCTTAAGTCTAGTGTTATCAGGAAATTTAAGAGAGGAAGAAGAAGCAACAAGTTTTGAAATGACCATTTTTTAATTTAGGCATCATCACAAAAAGGTTTAGGAAAGAAAGATCCCGAAATAGTCTCCAAGTGCTTTCTTTCTTTGACACTAGGAACATCCTCAAATAAAACGCCTTCCCCACATGGGAAGGAGGAACAGGTTCTATCACTTCTTAGAAGAGCATGTGAAGAACAGGTGGAAACAAGAGTTTGATCAGAAGGATGGGGGAATGACTCCCTGGAAAGGAGGAATTTCCTCCCACTGCCATCTGTAACCCTGATGACTGACTTTCAGAACACATTTGTCTGAAACGATCTGTTGCCAAAGAGAAAAAAGGAAATTCAGACTTTCTGTAAGAGAAGAGGGCCAGGGTTGGAGGGGACCACAAGGTATCTTGAACAGTCATTCAAACTTGGGAGTGTACTTGGTTTTGGGAGGTTTGATACTTACTTCTGGAATTTCCTTGCCACTTCTTCTTAAATGTCTGTTTACCTGAATTATGTTGAGACTGTCTATTCTGTTTTTTTGCTAAAACTGAATGAGGAGAAAGAAAATCTCTTGGACAAATTGGAAAATGAGGGCTGAAAAATCTAGAGAGATTTCATGGATCAACTTCCCATTCATCACACTTTTTGATCAACTCTGCAGCAGAATCATACGCACACGGCAAACATTGAGTCATGACGTGTACAACAGAACAAACTCAGTTATTTAAAGTAAAATTTTCTTCACAAGAAGATAACTGGGCTAAAACGCTCCTCATAATTTCGCAATACATCAGAATAAACTTAAACATATGAGCCTGACAGTTTAAAAATCTGAAATTCAAACTTGCACAAGTATACACTTCCCCCCATATCTATCAATTTTCCCATCCTTATTAGAAAGAGTAGGACTGGAATTAACTAAGTGCTTAGTAGGATAGGATACAACTAAGGCTACAGCTGCTGGGTCAAGTTTGGGAATACTGTATCAAAGTTTAAAAGACAGGATGTATAAAGTTCTTTAATGTGCCTTTTTAGGGACAGCTGGCCAACTATCAGGAAAACTGCTGGCAGTAAGACAGACATCCACTTTCTGAAAAATCTTTCTCTAACAACTCAGTATTTTCTGAGGGACTGAGAAACCTCCATATTCTCCCACTGAAAACAATGGGACATTCTAACAATAATCTCTGAGAAAGTGAAACCCCCACAGAGAGAGAATCAGAAAGAGCTCTCCTCAGAGTCTGAATCAGATATCTGAGGAAAAACCCTGAATCCGACCCTGCATCTTTCCTGTTCAGATTCAGAATTTTTAATGTCTTCAGGAAAGAAGGCATCCCTCTTTCTTTTACCAGAAACTACTCTACTACAAGGCTTAATAGGCTGAATCAAACCCTGAGGCACTCTCAGTAAACTACCCCTACCTAAAGAAATTTGAGGAGTAGAAGATACATGCTTGGTTTTCTGTTTCTTTTTGACAGGAAAAATGGGCCAACTGTGTTACTAATGGCAGCAGCTGCTTTCCCAGGGATTGGCACAGCAGGGAAACCCCTCCCTGTTCCCTCTCCCAGGAGGGACAGGGATGGTTCTCCCTTGCCCACTGAGGTGACACCAATAGCCACAGAGGACATGGCTAAGTCCCACTCCATAGTGGCTGTAGATGCTGCGAGAGAGGTACAACAAATGGCCACAGTAGAGTCACCCACCTGGAGCTGGGGCAAATTGCTAGCCTGCTGTGGTGGCCACAGCTGTTTGGTTAACTTTATCTTTTTGTGGCTGGAAAGATGATTGATCATGGGATTGAAAATCTATCCCATGGCCAAGGCATAATGCCTCTGTCCTGGGGGAAAACGAGCAACAATGCCATTAAAACTACTAGTCCACAAAAGTTACTTTACTTAGACAGAAAAAACCCAGTAAAAATCACTTTTAAACACTATGTTAGCCCCACACCCTTTAAAATAAATACAATTTATCCAATAAAATAATTAGATAACACTACTTTTAAAATGAAAGAAACAATGAGTGTTGTTTAAAAGTACATTACAGAATTGAGACAATCTATTAAGACACAACATTCCTAGCTTTAAAATGACTTTACTGAAGAAGAAAGTAATACATCAGTAAAAAAAATAAGGAAATTGAAGGTTCTTCCCCCAAAAGGAACTTATCTGCCAAGCTAAGGTTCATAGGCTGGTACTAGGCTCTCGGCCTTAGGGCCTATACAAGCCTAGCCATAACAATTTCCTGGCTATTTCTTCCCACAATATTTACTTCCTTGGACCCCTGTCTAGCAGGGTGACTGATGTGATCCCCGGGGTGAATTTCCTATCTCCCATCCAATTGTCACAGTTCCTTTTGAAGAGGGCCAAATAGGCGCTCTGCTTTAAGTTGAATTTTGATCTTAAAAAGCCTCAGAGGATCGTACTCTTTGGCAGCAGTAAAGCTCTGTGGGCTTCTCACCCAAACTTGTCCTTTAGTCAGCTCAGCTTGAGCTGCTTGACAGTTTGGGTGTGTAGAAGGTGTCCTGAAGGTTTGGAAGCTGTCCAGCTATTATATTCTTGGCAGGATATAACCCATACAGCTAAGGCTGTTACAGCAGGGATCAATATGAAGATCACCACCTATTAATATAAAGAAGTAGAAGAGAAAATGACGATATTAACAACTATAACAATCATCAGTCCGTCTATGAGATGCAGAAGGATAGAGCGCTAACTGCACAACAGAATCTTGGTTCAATTAGCATTGGAAGACCACAGCTGGGGGGAAAATTCTGAAGCCACACTCACCAAGGGGAGAGATTTGGTGGCTCCCTCAACACTGACAGCAGTTTAATGGTCAGCATACAAGGTGGCAGAAAAAAAACAGCAAATTGTAATAGCACTTAAAGCAGATAAAACATTTGCATCCAAACAAATGATACTATTAACATGACAAACATGGCAGCAGAGCCCGGGTGTACTGCTTTTCTTAACATCCATTTCCCATAACACGTCAATGCCAAGGAGAAAGTACAGTGGTGTAAATTGTAAAGATCCATAATAATAGCTGTTCAAATTCCTTAATGCTGCAGTAGCCTTTGGGCTACATCGGTTGTTTCTTTTCCCAAGAAACAGCTAGCTTCACAAAGCTGTGCAACCCCCCCCCACCCACCCCCCACCCCCCAAAAAAAACACACACACAAACAGCTTCAGTCTGACTACTAATTGGCTTGCCTCAAGGAGCAAAACAGAGTGGGGGCTTCTTTGAACTTTCTTGCCCATGCAAAAAAGACGGAGTAGTCTAACAACCCTAAACCAAAAAAATACCAAAAATATATAAAAATGAAATACAAAGAACCCTACTTTACATCCCAAACACAATTATATACAAGAGTAGGAGGATTGTAGGTGGATATAACTACAGCAAAGCCCACCCTGAACTTTGAAAAGGAATCTACTTTGTAATGTTTTGTAAAAATATGTACAGAGAAATATGTAGCTCCCTCTAGAATGCTTCTAGTGCCTACCCCTTTCCAGTACATCATCAAAGACAAGGCTCTAGCAGAAAGTACAGTTGTGTAAAATTGTACAACAGCAGTAGATGTCCTTCTCTTCTCTGTTGCAGTATTCATTACATTAAGGATACCCTGCCAAGGGCAGTCTGACATCTGGCAGATGAACCAAAGCCTTTAGGTTGCTTATGGTATGCCGTATGTCACACGTATGTACCTTCTGCAGCATAGGGCATAAAGGTGATGTCGGGACATACCATCCTCAGAACTGAGAGCCCCAGTAGGAACACCAGTCCAAGGAAAAGAAAAAGGTAACCAGTACATCCAAAAGACAAATGGACCGGGGGGGAAGGGAGGGAGGGAGTGAACACTGTAACAGTGAATAGGAGGACATCTTCCATTATGGTAAGATTTTACACAACTGTACTGTCTTCATTCCATTTCGCTGTTGTAGTATTCATTAAATTAGGGAGCATGCCAAAGCTCAGGAAGAAGACTGGGAGGAGGAAGGACTAGCAGAGCCCTCTAGGATGCCATAAAGGATGGCCCAAGCAAAACCAGCTCTAGCTCTGGAGATTCCATCCAACTTGTAGTGCTTGGTAAAGGTATGCACAGAAGTCCAGATAGATGCCTCAAGAACAGAGTTAGTATCCAAACCCTTGAAAAAACAACCAGAAGAAGCCACAGATTAAGTAGAATGGGTCATAACAGAATAAGGAAGGCTGTTACCATGAAGGGAATAACAAAAAGAAACAGCTTTTGAGATCCAAGAATAAACAGTTTGCTTTGATATAGCCAATCCTAAGGACCTAGGAGGAAATGAAACAAAGGGGTGATCAGACTTCCTAACATTCTTAGCAGCAAAACAACAGGAGTCAGCACAGGATCCAAAAGCAGCTTTATTTTCTGTCTCTCACTCTAGCGCCTCGGCCACAGTAAGCCTTCAAGGAGTAAACTAACAATACTAAAGCACACTTTATATAGTCACAAAAATCATTCAATTACATCATTAAACAATTAATCAATAAAATTGATATGCACCTACAAGCTAAATTACATTCTTCCAATTACATTCTGTATTCAAGCCTCTAGGTACTAAAGTGTCATTTTAAAATAAAAGTAGTTTCCTTCTTTAAAAGTAATCTACCCACAACTAATTCATCAGGTTCCATTTTAGCTACCTGTTGTAAAATGGTGCCTTTTAAACTCTCACTACTGCCATTGTGAAATTCACAAAAATGTAAGGCTAAAGGGCTCTCCATTTTTTTATTTCTTATGTCCCTCAAATGTTCTAAAAGTCTAACCTTAAACATTCTTTTCGTTTGACCGATGTAAAATTTATTGCAACCACATTTGAGGGCATAGATTACCCTGTTAGTTCTACAGTTATATGAGCCCTCCAAATTAAAATTTTTGTTATTAATTTTGAAAAAAGTTCTATGTATATATGAACAAGCTTGACGTTTTCCACATGGAAAAGTACCCAAAATAGTTAACTGAATGGGTATTTTCACAATCAATTTAGAAAACCTAGTCCATACAACAAAATCTTTAATGCTTTTACCTTTTGTATAAGAAAATTTTTTTTTGTCTTTAAATTCTTTAATTCATCAAAGTTGTCTAAAAATTCCCAAAAATGTAATATATTTGATTTGATCATATTACTACAAATATTATACTTAGATACTATAAATAAATTATCTACACAATTAATAGTTTTATTAGATATAAAAATCTCTGCTTTTTTGTTTATTAGATCTATCAAATCTAAGTTTAATAATTCTATCAATATCACTTTCAACTAACTTTTTATCATAATTTATTCTCAAAAACATATTTTTAGTTTTATGAACCTCTTTAAAAAATATCTCATCAGTGTTACATAAACGTGAAATTCTTAAGAATTCTCCATATGGTAAAGCATTGATAACATGAAAGGGATGGCAACTGTCAGCTTTCAAAAAATCATTTGGCTCTCCAAATTTTCTATGTAAGCTAGTTAAGATGGGGTGACCATCAATACCCTGTACATTCACATCTAAAAAGTTAACTGTGTTCCCACGCTGTAAACCATCAAAACAAATGTTAAATCTATTTCGTTGAATGTCTTGGACAAAATTTTGTACATAATTCTTACCTCCTTCACATAAAAATATTAAGCCATCAATAAATCTATAATACAATTTAACATATTTTTGTACAAATTCATTATTATAGATACATTCCCTTTCTACAAGGCCCATGAAAATATTTGCATACATAGGTGCAAAGGGAGCACCCATTGCTGTTCCCTGCTTCTGTTGAAAAATCAAATTGTCAAAGCAAAAGTAATTGTTTTCTAAACAAAATTGTGTCAAATCAAGCACATAGTGAGTTAATGGCTTATCTCCCATAGTCTTATACAACGCCTCTAGGCCGTATTTATGTTGAATGTTTGTATAAAGACTCTTAACATCTAACGTGTCCCAAAACATATTTTTATTCCACGTAATTGACTATTTTGTCCAAAAAGTCAAAAGAGTCTTTAATATAAGAAGGAAGACAAACTGCTTCCTTTAGCAACACTTTATGCAACACTACACCTAAATTGTGCAAAAAATATTTCCTGGCAGACACTATAGGTCTGCCTGGTGGATTTTCTGGGTCTTTGTGTATTTTAGGGAGGCAATAAAAATATGCTGGTCCAGTATCCCTTAGGCTAAATTTCCCTTTCACATCTTTGTCTAACCAAAATCCTAGGCGAAGGCCTTTGTGAATTAAATTAATATATTTAACTTTAGCTTGTTCAATGGCATTCTGATGAACTATACTATAAACTGTTGAGTCTGAAGTTGAATACAATTTATCTAAATTAGAATGGCTGGAATTGAAGAATTTTTCACAACAGACAGAACTAGTTATAAAGCCATCTGACAAGGGGAACAAAATAATAATCATGCATAATAGTCAATGTTTTAAAATGTGTTGGGATTTATTGAGTGACTCAACAGTTTATAGTATAGTTCATCAGAATGCCATTGAACAAGCTAAAGTTAAATATATTAATTTAATTCACAAAGATCTTTGCCTAGGATTTTGGTTAGACAAAGATGTGAAAGGGAAATTTAGCCTAAGGGATACTGGACCAGCATATTTTTATTGCCTCCCTAAAATACACAAAGACCCAGAAAATCCACCAGGCAGACCTATAGTGTCTGCCAGGAAATATTTTTTGCACAATTTAGGTGTAGTGTTGCATAAAGTGTTGCTAAAGGAAGCAGTTTGTCTTCCTTCTTATATTAAAGACTCTTTTGACTTTTTGGACAAAATAAAGTCAATTACGTGGAATAAAAATATGTTTTGGGTCACATTAGATATTAAGAGTCTTTATACAAACATTCAACATAAATACGGCCTAGAGGCGTTGTATAAGACTATGGGAGATAAGCCATTAACTCACTATGTGCTTGATTTGACACAATTTTGTTTAGAAAACAATTACTTTTGCTTTGACAATTTGATTTTTCAACAGAAGCAGGGAACAGCAATGGGTGCTCCCTTTGCACCTATGTATGCAAATATTTTCATGGGCCTTGTAGAAAGGGAATGTATCTATAATAATGAATTTGTACAAAAATATGTTAAATTGTATTATAGATTTATTGATGACTTAATATTTTTATGTGAAGGAGGTAAGAATTATGTACAAAATTTTGTCCAAGACATTCAACGAAATAGATTTAACATTTGTTTTGATGGTTTACAGTGTGGGAACACAGTTAACTTTTTAGATGTGAATGTACAGGGTATTGATGGTCACCCCATCTTAACTAGCTTACATAGAAAATTTGGAGAGCCAAATGATTTTTTGAAAGCTGACAGTTGCCATCCCTTTCATGTTATCAATGCTTTACCATATGGAGAATTCTTAAGAATTTCACGTTTATGTAACACTGATGAGATATTTTTTAAAGAGGTTCATAAAACTAAAAATATGTTTTTGAGAAGAAATTATGATAAAAAGTTAGTTGAAAGTGATATTGATAGAATTATTAAACTTAGACTTGATAGATCTAATAAACAAAAAAGCAGAGATATTTTTATATCTAATAAAACTATTAATTGTGTAGATAATTTATTTATAGTATCTAAGCATAATATTTGTAGTAATATGATCAAATCAAATATATTACATTTTTGGGAATTTTTAGACAACTTTGATGAATTAAAGAATTTAAAGACAAAAAAATTATTTTTTTCTTATACAAAAGGTAAAAGCATTAAAGATTTTGTTGTATGGACTAGGTTTTCTAAATTGATTGTGAAAATACCCATTCAGTTAACTATTTTGGGTACTTTTCCATGTGGAACATGTCAAGCTTGTTCATATATGCATAGAACTTTTTTCAAAATTAATAACAAAAATTTTAATTTGGAGGGCTCATATAACTGTAGAACTAACAGGGTAATCTATGCCCTCAAATGTGGTTGCAATAAATTTTACATCGGTCAAACGAAAAGAATGTTTAAGGTTAGACTTTTAGAACATTTGAGGGACATAAGAAATAAAAAAATGGAGAGCCCTTTAGCCTTACATTTTTGTGAATTTCACAATGGCAGTAGTGAGAGTTTAAAAGGCACCATTTTACAACAGGTAGCTAAAATGGAAGCTGATGAATTAGTTGTGGGTAGATTACTTTTAAAGAAGGAAACTACTTTTATTTTAAAATATGACACTTTAGTACCTAGAGGCTTGAATACAGAATGTAATTGGAAGAATGTTATTTAGCTTGTAGGTGCATATCAATTTTATTGATTAATTGTTTAATGATGTAATTGAATGATTTTTGTGACTATATAAAGTGTGCTTTAGTATTGTTAGTTTACTCCTTGAAGGCTTACTGTGGCCGAGGCGATAGAGTGAGAGACAGAAAATAAAGCTGCTTTTGGATCCTGTGCTGACTCCTGTTGTTTTGCTGTGCTGCTTTGCTGTGTTCAACATTGTTGCTGCTGTTCCTAACATTCTTAGTCTTATCCAAATAAAATCAGAGTTGTCTAGGCACATCCAATGTGTGCAGCACCTTCTCACTGGCAGACTGTGGAGAAGGGAAATAAGTAGGAAAATGAATAGACTGATTAAGGGACAACTCATTCCACCCACCACCATGGGCATAAAAGAAGGTTTAAGTACACAAGGACACCATGTCCTTGTTAAAAAACAAAAAAGGATGATAAACCATAGGGGCTTGAAGCACAGACATCCATCTGGCAGAAGTAAGGGCCAACAAAAAAAGTGTCTTCCAAGAGCAGTACTGCAAGGAAGCTGAAGCTGCAGGCTCAACAGAAGCCCAAGTCAATTTTTCCAAAACAAAATTAAGATCCCAGGGAAGAGGAACAGGCTCCTTGGGAGGTCTACTATTTAGGACATGTTTAAGGAATAGTTTAGCTTCAAATCTAGAAGTTAAAGGAGGACAAAGGCAGACAAGCAGAGAACTGATAAGTGGGCCTTAACAAAAGAATAAGCCAACCCAGCATTAAGCCATTCAAACAGATATGAGAAAACCAATGGAACATCCACAGAAAGTGGATCCAGATTATGAGAAAGACACCAAAAAAAAAGACATCTTCCATTTGGATAAGTTGGATTTCCTAGTACTGGGTTTCCTTACCTCCTGCAGGACTCCAAGCACATCCTTGGAAAAAAGGTATCTATGTGGAATCAAAATTCTATCACCAACAGTGTCAGCTGAAGTGTGGATAGGTGAGGATGGATGACAGATCCCTTCTCCTGTGTGAGTAGATCCACTCTGTGAGGTACTTTGTGATGACTGCCCTTGGCTAAATGCAAAACAGGGAACCAATATTGTCTTGGACAAAAGGAAGTCACCAACAAAACATTGGAGCATCCTGTAGAATTTTGAACAGGACTTTTGGAACGAGGGAAGTGGAAGGAAAGAATAAAGAAAAAGATAGGGTGTCCACCTTCCAAACCAGAGGACCTGGGACTTTGGAACAAAATAGAAGTTATCTGTTCGGGGGGAGGCAAAAAGATCTATTTGAGGAGTACCGCATTGGTGGACAATGTCTAGAAACACATCCCTGTGAAGCATCCATTCATGGGATTGAGCTAAGGAACTGCTCAGCGTGTCTGCCACAAAATTTTGACCTGAGGGAATGTAAACTGCCTGAAGAATCACTTGACATTGGATAGCAAGATGGTGTCTATATAATATTATTGCACGATGAAAAGAGTGAATGCTCTTTCATCGAAGCGATAAAATCTGAATGACAAAAAAGCGAGCACAAGGAACGGCAAATTTTTTCCCAGGGAAAAAATTTGCTGCTCCGTTAAAAAAAAAAAAAAAAAGTTTAAACACACCTTCGCCCCACACACCCCCCTACTTAAATATAACTCCGAGATCACTCCACAGTGGAGGACATAGCAAAGTCCTGAAGACGGACCACCGATTTTTTTCCCTGTGGAAAAAAAAAATCGATGTTCAGTGACTTTGCTTTTTTCTGCTTTCAACATCATTGGATCAATAAAAGAGCGTTCGCTCTTTTCATTGGGAAATAATGTGATATAGACCTGCAAGATCCAACACTAGGAGTGCCAACCAGCAAAGAAGATAAGATCTCCCCATATTGTCTGTAAATACCTTGAGAGGTTCTGGGGAGGAGAGAGGATGAAAAGCCTGAAGCTCCAGCAAGAGAGTTCTCATCTATGACATTGATGTGCTCTGCTGAAGAGGTGGTCGCACTTACTACACCTTTATGGAGCCAAAAGCTGCTCCCTATCCCACATCTGAAGAGTCTGAAGAGCTCCTGAGAGGGAAAAGGGTCATGAAAGGGAAGCTCTGGATTTAGAGACAACTGCTGGATCAACCAGTGAAGTTCCCTCTTGACACAAGGTAGAAGAGGAACTACAAATTCTAGGGGATGTGCATATTGAAGCCAAACAGACTTCAGAAACCCCTGAAACTTTTGCATGTGGAGTTTGGCCAAAGGGAGCATACGGATGGTAGAGGCCATAAATCCCAGAGCTCTCAGAAATTCCCCGACTGTTACAGACACCAGAGGAAGAAGAGTGTGAAGGAAGGAAATGAGTATTAAGGCCTTGGAAGGAGGCAGGGATGCCAACATAGGCACGGTCTGTATCCTGAACACCAGAAAAACATGGTCTTGAGAAGAAGTCAGGAAAGACTTCTTGAAGTTTGTGAACCCTGGGCTTTGCAGAAGAGATAATCTGGAGAGATGCCTGAAAAAGAAGGTCATCCAAGTAAGGAAATACATGGATCCACTGAATCCTGCATAAAGCAATCACAGGAGTGAGGCATTTGGTGAATACCCTTGGGGCAGCAGAAAGGCCAAAGGGCAAAGCACAGAACTGAAAATGCCAGGAAGCAACAGATAAATGTAAAAACTTCCTGAAAAGGGGATGGATTGGGATATGGAGATAAGCATCCTTCAGATCCACAGATACCATATAAGCCTGAAAAAGCAAAATAAAAGGTCTGAAGGGATAAAATTTAAAAGGGCTGCACCTTCAGAAAAATGTTTAAATGAGACAGGTCCAGAATAGGTCTCAAAGTACCCTCTTTTCTGGGCACTAGAAACATACAGGAGAAAACACCCCCCCCCCCTTTGGGACACAGCCATCTCTTGAATAGTACCCAGAGTCAAAAAGGTCCCAAGGCACCTCTGGTAAAAAGGAGAGCTGTTCCAAGGGGGCTGAGGAATACCCATAAAAGGGGGAAGGGATTTTCAAACCATGAAATACCCCTAGCAAATAATGGACAGGACCCAAGAATCCTGAGTAATCTGTAGCCAAACAGGAAGAGAGAGAGAGAGAGACAAAGACAAAGAGGAAAGCGGGTGGGAAGAATAGGATAGTCAGACAGTACCTGGTTTATCTGGAAAAGGAGACTTCTGAGGCACAGAAGTCTGAGTAGCCTTAGCAGGAGGAGCCCACTTGCCACCATTTTACCTTCAGGAGGAGGGTGGTATTGGCTGCCAACAAAGGCTGGCTTATTGGGGTAGTTTCTATGAAATGTAGGCACAGGAGAAACAAACATGTTTAAGTTCCTGTAAAGCCTTACCCTTATCCTGAAAGGACAAACATAGCAGTAGCTTCACCAAACAAGTGTTTATCATCAAGGGGGCTCCATCTACTTAGCCTTAATATCATCAGGCAAATGTTGAAGCCAAAGCCAAAAACACCACCTAATCACTGACCCAAAAGCAGTGGCCCTAAAAGAAGCATCTGCTGCATCATAACTACAAGACTTGATGAAATGAATAGCCAACTAGGAGGAAGTTCCTAGAGTCTAGAAGATCAGAAATAACCTGACAGGCCTGGGACAGAAGAGCCAACAAATACCTGGACAGGCATCTGATAATTAGCAGCCCTAAAAGCCAAGGTAGCAGAGGTATAAAACGTCTTGCGTAACCTTTCCATGGTCCTGCTATATTTATCAAAGGGCAGTAACTTGGAAGAAGGAAGCAACTGAAAGGGCTTGTCAGAAGCAACAGACACCACTGAGAAGTCAGCAGCAGGACACTTTTACAAACATTTACAGTCCTCAGGCACCCTATAGAATCTATCAGGTTTTTTGGGAGCAGGGGGCTAGCAGTCTGGAGCCTTAGAAGCATTGGAAAATGCATCCAACAAGGCAGCCAGAACAGAAGGTACATCAGAAGGTTTAGGAGACTCCATCTGCAGCAACTCATAATATCTTCTCTAAACTTCAGAAACCTGAGCACAATCCCATTTAAAGAACTCCATCATCCTGGAGATCATGTCCCCAAAAGAAATCTCATCAAACCGAATGAGAATCATAGATTTCTCTTACTCTGATCCACAGTCCAAAGGAGAGGGAATCTGAGAAGATTAAGCAATGGATTCCTCTTCTGAATCTTTTTAGGGAAGTAGAGGACCAAGGGGGAGGGGGGGCATCCCTGAGGAGGTTTGACTGATATCAAAGCACTAAACAAGCCCTGAGTGAAGACCTGCCAGTTAACTCTGTGGATCTTTAGGAGGAGGAGTAATACATTTAGACTTTTGCTTTTCCTTCAGTGAGACATTTGCCTTATGAAATCTGGAAAGCTCTGACCCAGGACAGCATTCAATAATGGCAATAGGGATGACTTCTCTAACTAATATTTGAAGAACACCCCTAGACCCTCAGAGATGACCAGCCATGGTTTCTCCTGAATGCCCAAAACGGACATCTTCAAGGCCTCCCCAGATGTGCTTAAAAGTGGATCTCCACAGACCTCCAACCCGGCCTTGGCACAGAAATCCCAATGATAAAGCCAGGCGAACCTCTGGGCATTAACTCACCTCGGGAGACGCATCCAGCAGAGGCTGAACAGCAGAAGATTAAGATTTCAGCCTAGGCTTCTTGGTCTTCTTCACTGACAGCTGTCCCTTGGAGCAGGAAGTTACCTCTATCATGTCTTTTGCAAGAAGCTTAAGACACTGTTTTTCAAGATAAAACACTAAAAAGAGAGTATTCTATGAAGGGCATTATGTTCAAAGGCCTGACAGATGGAATAGGATGCATGGTTGTGTGAGGCCCCAAGGCAAAAAGTACAGTTTTGTACCTACCATAAATGTAGATGTTCGAGTGTAAACACTGCTGCAGTCATTACACTTGGATTATCCTGCCGGTCAGGCAGTTCTCCCCAGTCGGCATGAGTTCCAAAGTCTTGGTCCGGCATCGGTTGCTGTTGCCTCCTCCCTGACGTCAGTGCGACAGGGGTACATAAGATGCAGCCGATGCCATTTTCTTCAGTTTTTCTTGCCCCAGATGTCAGGTACCCCCAAATATGTAGGCAATTCAAATTGTTAGCAAAGTATACAAAAGAAAAGCAAACAACAATTTTCAGTTACCAGCAAATACTCCCCATAGGTAGTAAAGGGTAGAAGACCTAGGTACGTACCAGCAAGTAAGAGAGGAAGGAGGGAGGGTAACCTGGACTGCAGCAGTGTTTACACTTGAACATCTACATTTATGGTAGCTACAAAACTGTACTATGTTCATCGTGTTACACTGCTGCAGTCATTACACTTAGGTGGAATCCCAAAGCTGAGGTAGGGTGGCTGGTTCTATAAGGCATACAAGGCTCTGCAGCACAGCAGTGGCAAAGCCAGCTCTGGATTTGGTGTATAAAGGCAAATGGTAATGCTTGGTGAAGGTATGTGTTGCTGCTTCCAAAATATCCTTGGTAGGTACTCTTCTGAGGTAGGCAGTTGAAGTGACTGTTGCCCTGGTGGAGTGAGATCTAATGCTGCTAGGTGCAGGTTTCCCATGGTGTGTATAGCAGAAACGCATACAATGTCCTATCCATTTTGAGATAGTCTGTTTTGAAATGGCTTTTCCCTGTGCTTCTGCAGCATATCCTACCAATAATTGCTCAGATTTTCTGAAAGCTTTGGTTTTATCCAAGTAGAAGCGTAACTGTCTGTGATTGTCCAAAGAATGCAGTAGTCTCTCCCCTTTATTCTGTGGTTTTGGATAAAAAGTTGGCAAGTGAATAGTTTGGTTTAGAGCCACACTTGATACCACCTTTGGCATAAACGTAGGGTTAGTTCTTAAAGACACCCTGTCCTGGTGGAAAATGAGGAAAGGTTCCACTGCTATTAGTGCCTGTAATTCAGAATCTCTTCGTGCTGATGTTATTGCCAGTAGCAAAGCAGTTTTCCAAGAGATATATTTTAATTCTGCTGTGTTAGCTGGCTCAAAAGGAGGTAAAGTTAATTTTTCCAAAACAAAGTTGAGGTCCTAAGTTGGAGTAGGTGCTCTACAGGGCGGTCTTATGTTTTTAGCCCCTCTGAGGTACTGTTTGAGCAAAGGATTAGAGAAAATTGGTGGATCCATGTTGCAATGAGCAGAAATGGCAGAGGCGTGGATCTTGATGGATGAAAAAGAGAGACCCTTGTCCAGCATCTTAGTTAAATATTGAAGTATCTGAGGAATGTTTGGGACAAGAGGGTCAAGGCTGTGCGCCTGGTTCCAGGCACAGAATCTCTTCCATTTATCCGAATAAGCTTTCCTGGTACTAGGCCTTCTGGCCTCCAGAATGACATCCATAACAGCCTTGGAGAGAAGCATTGCTTGCTTGACTAAGGAATTTTCCATGCAGCTAGGTTTAAGGTCTTTAGCTGGCTGTGAAGTATCTGATTGTTGTGCTATGTCAGCAAATGTGGGATCTGAGGCAAAATCCAGGGTGGTTCTTGTACTAAGTTCTTTAAGATTGGGTACCAGTGCTGGCATGGCCAGTCTGGTGCAATCAGGATCATCTTTGGCACTTCTTGCCTGGCTTTTATGAGTACCTTTGGAAGGAGAGGTAAAGGTGGGAAAGCATATACTTGTAGGTTTTTCCAGCTGAATGAGAGGGCATCCACTTTCCATGCTTGTGGATGGTAACTCCTTGTGCAGAATTTCTGTAGTTGGCAGTTCATTGGGGATGCAAACAGATATATGTCCGAGCTCCACCATTTTTGTGTTATCATTCTGAATATTTGTGGATTCAGTTCCCATTTGTGGGGATCCATGATGCTTCTGCTTAAGTCGTCTGCCAGTGTGTTTTTCTCTCCTGGCAGGAATTGTGCTTGCAGATGAACTTGGTAGTCTAGAGCTGTGTTCCACAAGGTCATGGCTTGCCTGCAGTGGGGGTAGGAGTGTGTGCCCCCTTGCTTGTTTATGTACCACATAACTGGGGTGTTGTCTGTCTTTAGTAGTAGTTGTCCTGGATGCAGCAGGTCCTTGAAAGCTATAAGGGCATTTTGTACAGCTAGCATTTCTTTTTGATTGATGTGAAGATGCCTTTGCTCTGTGGGCCACTTGCCCTGAATACATTTTCCTACCATGTGTGCTCCCCAGGCGTAATCTGATGCATCTGTTGTCAGTGTTTGCCTGGCTGTGGGTTGAGTAAAAGGCTGTCCTTTGTTGAGGTGACAAGCTTGAGCCCACCATCGAAACTCCTGTTGAAGGCAAGGAATTAGTGGTATAACGGTTTCCAAACTGACAGTGTTGAGACCATACACTCTTTAGGTACCATTGTAGTTTCCTCATATGCAGTCTGGCATATGGAATTAGTAGTATGCAAGATGCCATGTAGCCCAAGGCCTGCAGAATTTTTCTTGCAGGGAGCTAGGTCTTTGTTGCCATCAATTGAAAGTACTGAGTCAGTTGTCCTTGCTTGTCTGGCGTGAGATAAGCCATCTGGGCCGTTGTGTTCAAGCTGGCACCCAGGAATATTATCTCTTGTGAGGGCACTAGTTTTGATTTCTTTTCGTTTACTGTGTACCCCAAGCAACTTAATAACTTTTTTACGAACGCCAGATGCTTTAGAAGAATGTCCTTGCTCTCTGCTTGAATCAGGCAGTTGTCCAGGTACGGATAAATTTGAATTCCTTTTTGTCTGCAAAATGCAATTACTGGTGCCAGGCACTTTGTGAAGACCCTGGGCGCAGTAGATAAGCCAAAGGGCAGTGCAGAGAATTGATAGTGCATTGAACCAGCTATGAATCTGAGGTATCTTCTGCAGTTTTGTCTGATAGGGACATGTAGGTATGCCTCCTTGAGGTCCAAAGTCACGAGCCAAGCCTTCTTGCCCAGCATGGGAAGAAGCTGCTGTAGTGTCAACATTTTGAATTTTGGCACATCCAGGTAAGTGTTTAGAGAAGAAAGATCTAGAATGGGCCTCCAGGCTTTGTCCTTTCTGGGAGCCAGAAAGAGTCTTGAGTAAAATCCTTGTCCTTGCTCCTGTGGTGGTACCTTTGAATAGCTCTCATGTCCATGAGTGCTGTAATTTGTTTTTGAGCCTCTGCCCATTGATTTGGTGGCAGATTTGGCATTCCTTTTAACCTTGGCAGTGTGTGAAAGTGGAACCTGTAACCTTGAGATACAATGTTGAGAACCCATTTATCTTTGGTGATCCAATGTCAATTGTGATAGAAAAGTGCCAGTTTTCCTCCTATGGGGGCTGCCAACTGAGAGCTGTTTGGCAGCTGTAATGGGAAGTCACTGAGGCTGCTTTTTGTACGGTTGGGGCCTGTCTTCCCCTTCTTTCTGGCCTGGTGTATCCCATTGTCGAGGCCTGTAAGGACCTTGTGGTTGACCTCTACCTATTGGACGTCTGTATCTGCCCCTTTGAGGTCTGTCTGTAACTGGAAAGGACCATTTCTTTGTTGGCCAATTTCTGCTAAAACGAGGAGGCTGAACCTGTAAGAAATCCTTCACCGTTTGCATAGATTTTGCCTTATCCTCCATCTACTTTAATACATCCTCTGCCTTAACTCCAAACAACACATCCCGCTGCAAAGGTGCATCCAATAATTTTGCCTTAACATGATCTGGTAACGTATGTTCTTTTAACCAAGCATGTCTTCTAATGACAGAGCCTGTAACTGCTGCTCTACAGGAGGCCTCTAAGGAATCAAAACCACATTGCAAAGTATGTTTTCCCACTTGTTCAGCTGCATGCAATAAATCCTGCATTTCTTTAAAATTAGGAGGATCTGAATCTGGAAGCATTTTTTGTTTCAACTGAGACAAAAAATTGCTGATATTTTGGCATGTGAAACTGGCAATTTAAGGCTCTCATTGCTAAAGTTGCAGACATATATACTTTCTTTCCCCATCTGTCTAATGCTCTGGAATCTCTGTCAGAGGGAACTGGGTTTTTTGCTGATGAGGCCATAATCCCTTTGGGTCCCTGAGAAATAGTTTCAGGGTCAGCAACAGGGCTTTTATATAGAAACTCTGTAATATCTATCAGGTTTAACTGGGGCTGGAGGTAAGGAGTCGGGATTTAAGCTGAATTCAGTATACACATCATCCACAATATCTAAAACTGGCGGAATAGCAAGGAGTCTGTGTTGAGGTAATAAAAGGAAGTCTCTGAGCCTTTTCTTGGATTCAGAGTAATCCTGGCCTTCCCAATGGAAATGCTTCCTCGTAGTATGTAAGGTTTCCCCACAGGAGTAGTCCTCAGGCAGAGAGGCTGATGGAATTGATTCCTCAGCATCAGAATCCTCATAAGGGGGTAAAGAATATCCTAGGGTCTGAGGACGAATCTGAAGAAATGGACACCTGGTCGGAAGATTCATAGTCTGCATCCTGTCTGGGCCTTTTATCAGGTGGGGATGGGACCCCCTGATCAGGGTGATTAGGTCTTCGGCCATTTTGAGCATTTGTTTCTTAGGCATGGAGGCCTGTCCTGGAGAATGCTTTATCTGTTTCTTTGTTTTTAAGGGGGGCTTAGACCTAGCAGAGGGTTTAATGGTTAACTGGGTAGGTCTGAAAACACCCTCTGAAGCTGTGGATTGCTCAGCTACTTCGGTTCCCTCTGAAGGGTTAGTTTCGGCAGGCTGATAAACTTTAGCATCCGAAGGCCCAGCCAGCTCCACGTGGGAGTCGGTGTGTGGTTCTGCAGAAGCGGTCATCAGGGGCTGTGAAGGCGCTTCGCTGAAAACCGGAGAACCGACGACCCACCTAGAAGAGGCCTCGTCGTCAGTTTTGGGCCTCGGATGCCTGTCCTTGTCTTTGCGCTTTTTATGTATTCCTGTCGTTGGAAATTTCGACGGCATGGTGTAATTGAATTTTCTGCCAAAATAATGTCGGGCAAAATCAAACCGACGTTTAGTAGTGCGCTTGTTAAACCTAGCACAAAACTGACAACCAGTGACGTTGTGGTCTGGGCCTAGGCATGGGATACAATAGGAATGGAAATCCTTATGAGGTATTTGCTTCCCACAAGAAATACAGTTATTAACTTTTACTGACATCGGTCTGAGGCAAGAAAAAGTTTCCCCAACGGGGTACTTAGCTTTGGAGAAGACTTCGGTTCTGGATTCGGAATGAAAATCTCAGGAGTCGGAAGACCCGCACTTGCGAACTGCTTTTGCTTCAGGCACCGCGCGGCAAGAAAGACTGGAGAAAATGGCATCAGCTGCATTATATATACCCCTGTCGCACTGACGTCAGGGAGGAGGAGACAGCAACCGACGCCGGACCAAGACTTTGGAACTCAGGCCGACTGGGGAACCGCCTGACGGCAGGATAACCCAAGTGTAATGACTGCAGCAGTGTAACACAATGAACATCAGACACTATCTGCAGTGGTCTTTACGGGAAATCTGTTTCGCACACTGGCATTTACCCTTCTTGGATGACATAAAACCCCACAAGCAGCAACTAAAGAAAAACAAAGGGGGAAAAAAAAAAACAATGGGGCACTTATCTGCAATGGTTTGGTGAACAAGCAAAGAAACAGACATTCAAAGTGATAATTTAGAGATGGTGTTCGGACTGGTGGCAAGGGAATTCTGAGGATGGTATGTCCAGACATCACCTTTATGCCCTATGCTATGCAAGGAGCATGTGTGAGACATACGGTGTACCTTAAAGCAACCTAAAGGCTTTGGTATATTGGCTGGATGTCGGGCCACACTTGGCAGGGGATCCCTAATGTAATGAATACTGCAACAGTGAAATGGAAGGAGACTGAACCTTGATATTACTTGGAACTGCTTTGCCATGATGAGAATAAGAAAAAGCAATAGCTAAGGACAACCATCTGGAAATTTTTTTTTAGATAAAGGATGTCCCCTTTATAGTCCCCTGATGAGAAATAAATAGCTGATCAGCTTTTCTAAAAGACTTAGTTCTGTCAAGACAGCACCTGAGCTGCCTATGCACGTCTAGAGTATATCAAATCTTTTCTTCCTAATTTTTAAGTTCTGGATAGAAAAAGTACAGTTGTGTACCTACCATAAATGTTGATGTTCGAGTGTATTCACTGTTGCAGTCATTACTCTTGGGTTATCCTACTGGCAGGCTACCCTCAGTTGGCCAGAATTCCAAAGTCTAGGTCTGGCATCGGTTGCTGTCACCTCTTCCCTGACATCAGTGCACCAGGGGTATAAAAGATGCAGCAGACGCCATTTTTCTTGCCCCAAATAGGTAGGCTGAAAAATATACCAATAAGAAATGCATCCACAAAAATAACATTTCCTTCATCTACAAACAAATACACCAAAAAGGCTGTATAGGATAGAGAAGTGCAGATAAGTCCCAGCAAAGAGGAGGGGGATGGTGGGTGGGTAACCTGGACTGCAACAGTGAATACACTCAACCATCTACATTTATGGTAGGTACACAACTGTACTATGTTCATCATGTTTCACTGTTGCAGTCATTACTCTTGGGTAGAATACCAAAGCTGAGGATGGGTGGCTGGGCTAAATAGGATTAGGAGAGGCTATGAGGCCCTGCAGAACTGCAGTGGCGAAGCCTGCTCTGGACTTAGAGTAGAGAGGCAAGTGGTAGTGCTTTGTAAAGGTGTGCACTGAACTCCAAGTTGCAGCCTCTAAGATTTCTTTGGTTGGTACTCCTCTGAGGAAGGCTGCTGAAGTGGGCTGCTGCTCTGGTGGAATGAGGCCTAATGCCCTTAGGCACTGATTTGCCATGTTGAAAATAGCAGAAACGGATGCAATAGCCTAACCACTTAGAAATAGTCTGTTTTGAGATAGCCCTTCCTTGTGATCCTGCAGCATATGACACTAAAAGTTGCTCAGTCTTTCTGAAAGCTTTAGTTCTGTCCAAGTATAAGCGCAACTGCCTGTATATGTCCAAAGAATGCAGAATTTTCTCACCCTTGTTCTGTGGATTTGGGTAAAAGGTAGGCAAGTGAAGGTTTGGTTGAGAGCCACACTGAACACCACCCTTAGGCATAAATGTAGGGTTTGTCCTCAGAGAAACCCTGTCTGGATGAAAAATGATGAAAGGTTCCACAGCCATGAGTACTTGTAACTCAGAGACTTGCCTTGCAGAGGTTATGGCTAGGAGCAGAGCTGTTTTCCAGGATAAGAATTTTATATCTGCTGTTGATGCTGGCTGGAAAGGAGGCAGTGTGAGTTTTTCCAAAACATAACTGAGGTCCCAGACCGGAAATGGTGCTCTCCTTGGAGGCCTAATGTTTTTGGCCCCTCTGAGGTACTGCCTTATTAAAGGATGAGAAAAGATAGGTGATTCCATATTGTAATGTGAAGAAATGGCAGAGGCATGAAACTTAATTGATGAGAAAGAAAGGCCTTTGTTCAGCATCTCAGTTAGGTATTATAAAATCTGAGGAATATTTGGTACAGACATGTCAATGCCTTGTTCCTGGTTCCAAGCACAGAATCTCTTCCATTTTTCTGCATAAGATTTTCTGGTACTGGGCCTCCTGGCCTCCAAGATAACATCCCTAACAGCTTTTGAAAGAGGAGTGTTCTGAATGGCTACATTATCTGCCATGCTGCCAGATTTAAGGTCCTGAGTTGGCTGTGCAGGATCTGATTGTTTTGTTGGGTCAGCAAGTGAGAAGTGTGAGGCAATATCCATGCTGGACCTTGAGACAAGCTCTTTAGGATTGGGTACCAGTACTGGCATGGCCAGTCTGGTGCAATCAGAATAATTTTTGGCCTCTCTTGTCTGACCTTTAGGAGTACTCTGGGAAGGAGAGGCAGTGGGGGAAAAGCATATACTGTTAGATTTTTCCAGCTGAATGATAGGACGTCCACTTTCCATGCTTGCTTGCTTGTGGTAAATCCTTGTGCAAAATCTCTGCAATTGACAGTTGTGAGGGGAGGCAAATAGATCTATGTCTGGGCATCCCCATTTCCTTATCATCCTGAAGACTTGTGGATCCAGTTTCCATTCGTGGGGATCCATGAGGTTTCTGCTTAGTTCGTCTACCAGAGTATTTGTTTTTCCTGGCAGGAATTGTGCTTGCAGGTGAACTTGAAAAGTCAATGCTGTGACCCATAAGGTCATTGCTTGTCTGCAGAGGGGGTAGGAATGTGTACCTCCCTGCTTATGTACCACATGACCGTAGTGTTGTCTGTCTTTATCAGTAACTGTCCTGGATGAAGCAGGTCCTTGAAAGCTGTCAGGGCATTTTGAACAGTTAGCATCTCTTTTTGATTGATGTGAAGATGCATCTAGTTTGCAGGCCATGTGTCCTGAATACATTTTCCTGCCATATGGGCCCCCCAGGCATAATCTGATGCATTCGTTGTCAGTGTCTGTCTGGCTGTGGGTAAACTGAATGGCAGACCCTTGTTGTGGTGACAGGCTTCAGCCCACCATCGAAACTCCTGTTGTAGGCAGGGAATAAGTGCAATTACTGTCTCCAGGCTGTGGCAATGCTGAGTCCAAACACTTTTCAGATACCATTGTAGTTTCCTCATATGCAGTCTGGCATATGGAATTAGTAGAATGCAGGATGCCATTTAACCCAAGGCCTTCAGGATTTTCCTTGCTGATAAGTGTTTTTTTGTTGCCAATTTCTTGAAGTAAGTAGTCAGTTGTTTTTGCTTGTCTGGCGTGAGATCAGCCATCTGGGCAGTTGTATTTAAGCTTGCACCCAGGAATATGATCTCTTGAGAGGGCACTAGTTTTGATTTCTTTTAGTTTACTGTGTACCCTAGGCCAATTAGTAATGAACGCCAGATGCTTTAGAAGAGTGTCTTTATTCTCTGCTTGAATTAGGCAGTCGTCCAAGTAGGGATATATTTGAATTGCTTTTTGTCTGCAAAACGCAATTACTGGTGCAGGCATTTTGTAAAGACCCTGGGCGCAGCAGATAAGCCAAAGGACAGTGCAGACGATTGGTAATGCATTGAGCCAGCTATGAATCTGAGGTATCTTCTGCAAGATTGTCTGATTGGGACATGCAGGTATGCCTCTTTTATGCCCAAAGTTACGAGCCAAGCCCTCTTGCCCAGCATAGGCAGTATCTGCTGAAGAGTCAACATCTTGAATTTTGGAACTTCCAGAAACGTATTTAGTATAGACAGGTCCAGAATTGGTCTCCAGGTTTTGTCCATCCTGGGTACTAGGAAAAGTCTGGAGTAAAATCCTTGCCCTTGCTCTTGTGGTACTTGCTGAATGACCCTCATGTCCATGAGGGCTGTAATTTGTTTTTGTTCCTCTGCCCAATGATTGTGTGGCAGGTCTGGCATGCCCTTTGACCTTGGTAGTGTGTGAAAATGGAACCTGTAGCCTTGGGACACTATGTTCAGGACCCATTTGTCTTGGGTAACCATTTGCCAATTTGATGAAAAAAGTGCTAGTTTTCCCCCTAAGGGGGCTGTCAAAAGAAAACTGCTTGGAACTGGTGGAGGAAAGTCATTGGGGCTGTTTCCTGTAAGGTTGTGATTTGTCTTCTCCACTTTTGGAGGTAGGAGCACCCCATTGTTTAGGCCTGTGTGAGCCTTGGGGCTGAGATCTGCCTCTAGGACACCTGTATCTGCCTCTTTATGGTCTGTCTGAGACTGGACAGGACCAATTTTTAGAAGGCCAGTTCCTGCTAAACCTGGGTGGCTGTACCTATAAGAAATCCTTGACTGTCTGCATGGATTTTGTTTTATCCTCTATTTTTTTCAACACCTCTTCTGCTTTAGTACCAAACAAAGTCTCATGCTGTAATGGTGCATCTAATAATTTTGCTTTAACATGATCAGGCAGATTCTGTTCCTTTAATCAAGCATGCCTTCTAATAACAGAACCTGTAACAGTGGCCCTGCAAGAGGCCTCCAGTGAATCATAACCACATTGCAAAGTATGCTTTCCCACTTGTTTAGTTGCATGCAATAAATCCTGCAATTCCTTGTTCTCTGAACATTCAGTATTTGTCAACATTTTCTGTTTAAGTCGTGACATTAAATATTGCTGATAATTAAGCATATGAAATTGACAATTTAAAGCCCTTACAGCCAGGGTGGCAGAAGTGTAAACTTTTTTCCCCCATCTGTCTAGAGCCCTAGAATCCCTATCAGGGGGGACAGGGCTTTTTGCAGTGGAAGCTTTAACCCCCTTGGGACCCTGAGATATAGTTTCTGGGTCAGCAGTGGGGTTTTTATATAGGAATTTATGAGAATCTGGGACCCTGTAGTATCTGTCTGGCTTAGCAGGTGCAGGGGGTAAAGAGTCAGGGGACAGTCCTGACTCTGAAAATACATCATCTACAATGTCTAGAACAGGTGGAAGCAAGGGGTCTGTGCTGAGGAAGAAGCAGAAAGTCTCTGAGCCTTTTCTTAGATTCAGAATAATCTTGGCTCTCCCAGTGGAAATGCTCCCTCATAGTATGCAGTGTTTCCCCAAAAAAATAGTCCTCAGGAGGTGAGGCTGAAGGAATGGATTCTTCAGCATCAGAATCCTCACAGGGAAGCATGGAGTAATCCTGTTCAGAAGAGGAATCAGAGGAAATAGATACCTGATCAGAAGAATCATATTCTGTCTCTTGCCTAGGCTTCTTATCAGGAGGGGGATGGGAGCCCCTGATCAAAGTAATTAGGTCTTCGGCCATTTTGAGCATCTGTTTTTTAGGCATGGAAGCCTGAATAGGAGAATGCTGTACTTGTTTCTTTGTCTTTAGAGCCGCTTTAGTCTTTGAAGCTGAAGATGGCTTAACATATAGTTGTGTAGGTCTGAAGACACCCTCAGAAGCCGATGCCTGCTCAGCGGCTCCGGACCCATCTGAGGGAGTGATTTCCGAGTGTTCAATACCTTGAGTTTCCAGAGGCCCAGTCGGCTCCACGTGGGAGTCAGTAGTGGCCTGTGGCTCTGAGGTAGCGGACGCCAGGGGCTGCTAAAGTGCCTCACTGGGAACCAGCGACTGGCCTAGAAGAGGCTTCGTCATCGGTTTTGGACCTCGGATGCCTATCCTTGTCCTTGCGTTTTTTGTAAACTCCAGTTGTCGGCTGTTCCGACGGCATTATATAACTAAATCTTCGGCCAAAGTAATGAAATGCAAAACAGAACAGACGCTTGATAGTGCGTTGGTTAAATCTAGCACAAAACAGACAGCTAGCAATGTTGTGATCAGGGCCTAGGCAAGGAATACAGTGTTGTTGTATCTTTCGGCTTTTCCCGGTTAGGGGTCGCCACAGCGGAAACTGCGGTCCACTAATGATTGGCAGATTTTTACGTACCGACTTGCCAGGCCTGACGCACAACCGTCAACGAAAGTACGCCCATTCACGCATGTCTCCACACAGAAGACGCTTTAGCTGAGAATCGAACAGGACGTCTTACTGTGAGGCGACAACGCTACCGCAGCACAAATCCTTATAAGGTATTTGCTTCCCACAAGAAATACAATTGTTAACTTTTTCTGACATCGGTCTGGAGCAAGAAAAAAAGTTTCCCCAATGGGGTACTTAGCTTTAATGAAGACTTTGGTTCTGAAATTCAGATTTGAAAATCTCAGGAGTCGGCCGACCGGCACTTGCAAACTGCTTTTGCTTCGGGCACCGCGCGGCAAGAAAAACTGAAGAAAATGGCGTCGGCTGCATCTTTTATACCCCTGGCACACTGTCAGGGAAAAGGCGACAGCAACCGACGCCGGACCTAGACTTTGGAATTCTGGCCGACTGAGGGTAGCCTGCCAGCAAGATAACCCAAGAGTAATGACTGCAACAGTGAAACACGATGAACATTTGATTGATGGTTTGATTCAAAATAGACTCTGAACCCACTTATTGAATAAATGAGGGGTTTTGTTCTTAATGTGACGTTATCTCTATAGAACATCTCTCCAGAGCCGTGGACGAGGGTAAGGTGGACAACACAGCCTATCTGTACATCGCCAAGACCTTTATCACCATCCCCCCACTCTGGAATCATAGACAGACTTACTAAGCTGGGCATTAATCTCTACGTCACTCGATGGGTTGCCAACTGGCTTACTGACAGAATCCACAGTAGCAAGACTCCAAATCCAGCTCCAGATAAGTGACAAGAGGAGTGCCTCGGGGTTCAGTCCTGGGACCGCTCTTGTTTGGCATCTACTTCTCTGAAGTACAGGCCAACACTAAGGGATCTGGCTAACAAAGTTTGCAGATGACTGCTAACTGGGAGCCATTATTGAATCCCCAAATGATTTGGATACTCTACAAAAGGGCTTACAGAAACAGATGCTTGGTGCCAGAGCCATGGACTCAAGCTCAAAGCCAAGAAAGGTATAGTTATCTCCTTTTCGGAAAAAACATGCACCCGTGAATTACCACATAGCTGGCAGTACACTAAACATCAAAAGTGTGATAAGAGACTTAGGGACACAGGTGAACAGTGGTCTCACCTTCAATAACCACATCCACACAACAGTCAGGAAATCCTTCTGTGGCACACCTCATCACTAAGGGCTTTTCATCCAGAAAAAAGGAGGTCATTGCCCCACTGTACTCATCCCTCATTAGACCCATTATAGAATACAATGCCCCATTTGGTATGTACCTCTCAAGACATCTGCAACAACTGGAAAGGCCGCAGAAATACCTCACTAAAAGAATCACTGGCCTAAAGCAAATGCCCTACGCTGACCACCTTAAAAAACTCCAGCTATACTCTGTCGCATATCGTCTACTCAGAGACAATCTCTGCTTAACATACAAGGCCATGTCAAACCCAGAGCTGCTGGACATGCTACACTTAAAGAAATCCCAATCTCTCAGAGCCACATGCTCCAGGGATCTAAACCTTCTCATCACAATAAGAACATGTTGGAGGGATAGGTTCCTGACCCAGACACTCCCCAGACTCTGGAAAAGACTGCCCATACATGTCAAGCAGAGCACCTCTTTGGCCCTCTTCAAAAGGAACTTGACAATTGGATGGGAGAAAGGAAATTCACCCCAAAGATCACATCAGTCGCCCTGCTAGACAGGGGTCCAGGAAAGTAAACAGTGTGGGAAGAAATAGCCAGGGAATGGTTATGGCTAGGCTTGTATAGGCCCTAGGGCCGATAGCCTAGTACCAACCTATGAACCTATAAATAATAGGTTAAAGGAACTAAATTTTCATCAGCAAATAAATATGCCAAGTCAGTGTGACAGATTCACATTCCAATCTTCTGCTCTACTCTGGAACAAACTTCTATTACATGTCAAGCAGTGTAGCACCCTTGCCACCTTCAAGGTAAACCTAGACAATTGGACAGATATCCTCAAATTCTCCCCTGATCTATATTGTCTTACCCTCCTTTAGGCTACATGCAACTTCTGAATAGTTTTTTTTATTAGGCTTGCAAAGGTTCAGAGTGACTGCCTAGTACTTACCTATGAACCTATGTGAAGTCATGTCAAGGGAATTATTAATTATAGAAGCTATGTATCCCAAAATCTTGACAATTTTTTTGGCAGATAACAGGGATTAGTTGAAAAAACACAGAAGAACTCTTGGTACATTTCTACTTTGTCTGGAGGAAGAAAAGCTCTTCCCAGGGCAGAATTCAAATGATATTCCAAGAAAACTTTTCTGTGAGAAAGGATGACAGATTTGTTTTTAACTTCATGAAACTCCAAACCAAGGAGGAATTTCTGAACACTTGCCAATCATTCTAGACAACTGGAAAAAAGAAAGTTTGCAAATATAAGACAATCTTCCAAATATGTAAAAATATGAATGCCTTGAAGTCTGCAATAAGCAACAACTGGAACCAGATATTTTGTCGATACTTTTGGAGCAGTGGATAGTCCAAAGTGCAAGACAGAAAACGGAGTGCAAGCCAGATAAAGTAAGATCTTAAGAAAAGTCTGCAATGCTTTACAATGTGAATGTGATAGTAGACATCTTTTAAGCCCATTTTACCAAAAAAAGCTAGTAAGGGGATCACAAGTGACAGGGTCTGAAGGAATAACATGTTGCACTTTGGGGACCTTGATAAAATGATTGTGAAAGGCGAGATCCAGAACTAGTCTACAAGATCCCCTTCCTTGCCATCAGAAAAATCCTCTAGTAAAACCCTTTGTCCATCTGGGGGAAAAAAATGGTTCTATGACTCTGATATTTATTTCAGGAGTGGTGACAACATGAATATTTTCTTTACAGGGCAAGGGGGAATGCCCTGGAAGGGAGTTAGAAGTCCCATTGCCAAATGTGTCCCTGTTGTATGACTTCCATAACCCATTTGTCTGAAATAAACTAGTGCCACAGAAGAAGATGTAGACTCTGGGAGTTGGACAAATTAAATACCAAAAGTAACCACAGTGTAAAATATAACTTAAAAAAGTCCAAAACATACATTGTGAAGCAGTAAGAAACACTTTCAGTCAGCCAAACTCTTCAGTCCAAGCTGTTTTTATTTTCCATCATACAAAGACAGAGCGCTTTCATGCCCTAAACTGGGGACTTCATCAGAATCTAACTGCACTCCATAGTACAGCCTTTAAATACTGTTAAAAATGAGTGATGTTATCACCCTTCACAATCCTTTAAAGATTAATGATCAAATGAAATGCATTACAAACACCTTTTAACACAAGAACATTTTAACAGACATCATTTATAAAAAAGAACTTTTCAAATTCCAAGACAGTCATCAAATGTAAGCTTAAACTATTCAGTATATATGTTTTAAAGCAAGTCAATGGATAAAATGTGGTTGATTTTTTTATCTTAAACAATTTTTAAGCTTACATTCAATGAAGTAAGGACCAAAAGAAGAACAGTCTTCAAAGTACAATGCTGTAAGGAAGGTGAAGATGCAGGTTCAAAAGGCACTTCAGTCAATTCTTCAAGAACAAATTTAAGGTCGCAAGAAGAAGGGATAGACTTTCTGGGAGGCCAAATGTGAAAGACACCTTTAAGGAATTGTTTGACATGAAATCAATGGAGGAGCTAAAGGCAGACAAGCAGAAACAGCTGAAAGATGGGCTTTAACTGAAGAGTATGTGAACCCAGTGTTGAACATTTCACACAAATAAGACAGAACCATAGGGATTTCCACAGAAAGTGGATCCAGGTTATGAGCAAGACACTCACAAAATCTCTTCCATTTGGACAAAAAATTTCCTGGTAGTAGGTTTCCTGGCCTCCTGCAGAACCTGAAGCAAGTCCTCAGAAAAAAGGTGCCTCAAAGGGATCAAAACCCTATCACCCACAATGTTAGCTGAAGAGTGGAGAAGTGGGGATGGATGAGAGTCCCTTGTCTTGTGTGAGTAGGTCCCCACACTGTGTGGTAACTTGTGGTGATTGCCCTTGGCCAAGTGCAAAAGAAAAGGGAACAAATGCTGCCTGGACTAAAAGGGAGTCAACAAAATTTTTAGGAAAGTCTTGTTCTATCTTGAACAGCACCCTCAGTATGAAAAAGGAGGGGAGGGGAGGCATAAAGAAACAAAAGGAAGACAGGGTGTACACCTTCCAAAGCCAAAGGACATGGGACTCTGGTGCAAAAGAAAGGCAGTTGACTGTTAAGAGGGAAGGCAAAAAAGTCTACATGAGGAGTACCCCACTGGTGGACAATGTCCTGAAACACATCTCTGTGAAGCATCCATTCATGAGTCTGTGTTATGGACCTGCTCAGAGAGTCTGCCAATGTTTTGTTCTGAAGGAATATAAACAGCTTGAAGAGTTACATGACACTGGACAGCCAGAGTCCAAACCTGAAGAGCTAGTCTGCACAATGAAAATGCAAGGAATAAGCACAGAAATGTAAAAAATTCCTGAAAAGAAGATGAATAGGAATATGGAGACAGGCATCCTGGAGATCCAGAGAGACTAGGAAAGCCTGAAGTAGAAGAATAAGAAAAAAGAAGTTATGTCCTTACCATAACGTTCCATGTGGAGTGTTCATCTCGCCTTGGTTATTACACATGGGTTCGGAGCTGATCCTCGGCTCCGTGCCGGCCGACTGCAAGCTCTGCATCGAGAAGAAGCTCGAGGACATCTAATACCCACAATCCCCCTCTGCCTTTACCTCAGATCTAGTTTGCAAGCAAACCAGACATAAAGCACGCACACATGCCAACTATATACATAAAAATACATATATACAAACATACCCAGAGTATGATAGTAACAGTAATACTGCAACAGCAGAAGGAGAATACTCCAGACCAGGCACCAAATCGAACGTTCTTCCTAAGGGTGGGAAGGGTGGGAGTGTAATAACCATGGCGAGATGAACACTCCACATGGGACGTTATGGTAAGGACATAACTTCTTTATGTGAGAGTGTTCAATCTCGCCTTTGTTCTTACACATGGGTAGCGTCCCTAGCTCCATAATCCTGAGGAACTCAAGGGAGAACGTTCTTGAGCACAGTGGAACCAAAGGTTGCCCTATCCCTAGAAACCCTGTCCACTTTGTAATGAGATATAAATGTATGTGGTTTAGCCCAAGTAGCAGCCGCACAAATAGTGTCTAAAGGTAAGCGAGCTGCGTGAGCCAAAGATGTAGAAATTGATCTGGTAGAATGTCCTCTGGGTTTTGCTGATAATGTTTGATCAGAAGCTTCATAAACATAAATGATACAGTCAGTTAGCCACTTAGAAAGAGTTTGTTTCGTAACTGCAAGACCCTTTCTGCTGTCAGCAAAAGCTACAAATAGTTGATCAGATTTCCTGTGATCTTTTGTTCTATCCAAATAAAATCTGAGTTGTCTATGGACGTCTAGTTTGTGCAACATATACTCCAATTTATTAGAGTGGTTTTAAAGAAGGTGGGTAATTCGATGGACTGATTAATATTACTAGTAGAACAAACTTTGGGAAGAAAGGATGGATTAGTGCGTAGGGATACTCTGTCAGAATGAAAAATTAAATAAGGATGTTTGACCGAAGGGGCCTGAAGCTCAGACACCCGTCTAGCAGATGTAATAGCCACTAGAAATAATGTTTTCCATGACAAAAATTTCAAAGTGCAACTTGAAGCTGGTTCAAATGGTGGTAACATCAATTTAGAGAGCAATAAGTTTAAATTCCACGGTGATGTCGGACTTCTGACTGGTGGTCTGATATGAAAGGAACCTTTTAAAAGGCTTTACAAAGTCTGTGAGCCATAATAGGTGCACCACTTTCTTCTACATGATAGTTAGAAATGGCAGCTAACTGTACTCTTAAAGTAGCCGGGGAAGCTCCTTCATGAAATAACTCAGTTAAAAATTCTAAAACCTTATTCAACGGAGCTGTAACAGGGTCCAACTGATGTGACTCCAGAAGACAAACGCTTCCACTTACTGGTGTAAGTCTTTGTAGTGGAAACTTTATGAGAAGCTACCAAAATATCTTGAACCGCCGATGTAAGGGGAATTGACCTGGCTAGAAAGGCGGAGCAGCCAAGCTGCTAGATGGAGAGATTCTAGGGATGGGTGAGGAACTCCTGACGAGTGAGTCAGTAGATCTGGCTCTGGGTCCAGCATCCAAGGTCCCCGAATGCGGTGATGCAATAGAAAGGGAACCAAATTTGACGAGGCCAGAACGGAGCAATGAGAATAATAGTCCTCTGAAGGTTGTTTGCTTTCTGTAGAAACTTTGCAATCAGGGGAAACGGAGGAAAAGCATATAGGAGACCGGGGCCAATTGTGCACCAGCGTCCCTGGGGACTTCCCTGGAGGGGGTAATAGGGCAAAGTAGCTCCTGCATTTGGCGTTCATTGGAGACGCAAACAGATCGCAGGTAGGCTGGCCCCATTTGCAAAAAATCCTTCGCAACTGACTGTTTGAGGGACCACTCGTGAGGCAATAGTATTGCCCTGCTCAGCCTGTCGGCTATGACGTTGGATGACCCGGGATGTGCGTTGCGATCAGAAAGCGACCGGTGGACTCTGCCCATTGCCAAATTCTCATGGCCTCTCTGCATAGTTGGTAAGACCTGGTTCCCACTTGCTTGTTTATGTACCAGACTACGGACATGTTGTCTGTCTGAACTGCAATGGTCCCTGGAGGAAGAAGGGGAGCAAAGTGTTGCAACGCCAAAACACTGCCCTCAACTCCAGAACATTGATGTGCAGATTGTACTCCAGATTGGTCCATTCGCCTTGGACTGTCTGTCCCTGAAAGATGCCCCCCCACCCTATCAGGGAAGCGTCCGTGGTTATCGTCGCTGACGGTGTGGGTAGCACAAATGGTCTTCCGCCGGATAGGTTGCAAGTCTGTAACCACCACATTAGGTGTGATTTGCATGTTTTTGTTATCAATATTTCGTGAGTCAGTGGAAGTTGTTGGAATGACCATTGTGCAAATAGAAGCCATTGTAGCACTCTCATGTGCAGTCTTCCCAATGGTATCGCCATGAGAGAAGCTGCCATGAGACCCAAAACTTTCAGAATAATTTTTGCTGGGGACTTTCTGGACGACAGAAGGGAAATGTTGAATTGAAGTGCTACTATTCTTTCTGTAGGAAGTTTTAGAACTAACTGACGCGTATCTAATTCCGCTCCTATGAAGAAGATATGCTGTGATGGCTGTAGCAACGATTTTTCGAAATTTACTGAAATGCCAAGGTGTGTACAAAGTTGTAGAGTGTAATCCCTGGCTTGTATCAGTTGACGCCTGGTGGTGGCAGACAGGAGCCAGTCGTCCAGATACGGAAACACCTGGAATCCTAGGCGCCTCAGATGAGACGCTACCACTGCCATGCATTTGGTGAAGACCCTGGGGCTGTGGTCAGACCAAAGGGCAGGGCTCGAAACTGATAGTGACTGGCTCCCAGCTGGAAGCGCAAATGATCCCTGGACGCCCTGGCCATTTTGATGTGGTAGTATCGTCCTTCAGATCTATTGAGCACATCCAGTCGCCCTTCTGTAAGAATGGAAGGATCGATTGAAGCGTGACCATTCGGAACTTTTCCTTCTTGACAAAGGTGTTGAGATGGCTTAGGTCCAGAATTGGCCTCCAGTCCCCTGTTTTCTTTGGAACTAAAAAGAACCTTGAGTAAGTTCCGAATCCTATTTGGTCCGCTGGGACTGGTTGGATGACTCTTTTTCTAGCAGCTTTGAAATTTCTGTAGCTGCTGGCTCTCAGATGGGGTGGTACATCTGGGAGCTTTCTTTTTGGAATGGGGGTGGATAGAAATGGGATTTTGTAACCTCTGGTAACAACGCTTTTTACCCAATTGTCTGAGGAAAGGTTTTGCCAGGCCTGAGGGTATAAAGCTAGCGACCCGACTGCCTCCAGAGCAGGACAGTCGGGCCTCCTCTCAGGAGTGCTGAAAAGGTTTGCCAGGGAGGTTATCCCTGTCACCTTGGTTTTGCGGACCCCTCTGCCGCCAGGCGGCGTCTTCCACCTCTGCCCCCTCTGCCTCTAGAGGGGCATCACCCTGTGTGTTTGGGAAAGATCCTTGGGGTTTTCGAAACCACATTTCCCACCACGCTGCCCTTTGGGGTACGGTCTGGAAGGGTGGAAAACGGACTCCGACAGCAGACAAGAGTCTTTCCCTCCTGTTCACACTGGGTAAGGGTCTCCTTTACTTTAGGGCCAAAAGTGTGGCTCCGTCAAATGGGGCGTTAGTAAAGGAAGACTTGAAGGCTTCCGCAAATGAACATAAGCGCATCCAGGATTGCCTACAAAGAGCAATCGCTGAAGCCGCTGCCCTACTTGATCCTTCGGCTGCATAGGATATCAGCCTCATGGACGAGTTCACAATGGACGAAGGGTGTTGAGATGCGCTGTATCTTTCTCTGAGACAGCGCCATCTGGAGCACCGTGGGGGGTATCTCCCAACTCCTTGACTAGCTCTCTGTAAACACGTAAAATGAGTCAAATAGTTCAGGGAACGCATAGAGAAAGCCGCTGAACTGAAAATGCGCTTCCCGTATCTGTCCATGGTCCTAGAATCTTTGTTAGGCGGATGGACAGATGAGGAAGACTCCGACATCTCCTTTTTCGTGGCTGCTGCCACCACCATGGCGCCTACTGGAACTCCTTTGGTGAGGTAAGCTTTGTCCTGTGGTGCCGTGATGTACTTATTTGGCTTCCTAGGGACTTGTTCCACCGTGTCAGGAGTCTCCCACGCCCTTCGAGCAATTAATTCCATTAACTCATCAAAGGGCGGAGTGACCCAGGAGGAGGAAGGATGGGCACCAAATGCCTTCAGCAAAACTGACTCATCCTCAGAAGGGGGGAGGGCTTGCCAGTCACCTCTCTGTTTTAGGATCTCCAAGATGTCAGAAAAAGAGACATCCTCTGAAGGTGACTTAGGGGACCCTTCTGACTCATCTAAGTCAGTATCAGATGTCAAGGATTCTTGTGGAGAATCCAAGTGTCTCCTCTTACACAGTCTTTTCCTAGGAACTTCTTCGTGGGGAGCATCCGAAGAAGCCTCCGAGGAAGAGGGGCACCGTCCACGGGTGGCTGAGACACTGGTGCCCGACGCTTGGACGTGGCCGTGGGTGCAGAGGAGGATAACGGTCCTTTGTGGGGAGGAGAAGCTGTACCTGCTGATGTGGTTGTCTGGGTAGACAACACCTTCCTCATGAGGTCGAAGGCCCCTGGGTCCCGAGTCGAGGTATCTCCCGGTTCCGAAGAAATGGGAAGAATCCCCGAAACAGGAGCCGAAGGCACCGACCCCGAGGACGGAACCGAATCGATCCGTGCCGAGGCCCCGAGAGGGAGCCGCCGAACCAAACATCGGTCCGACTCTCGGTCCCGGAACCAAGGACGGATCTTCGGCCCCGAGACTCCGGTACCAGATCGGATGGAGTCGAGGTGAACGGTGCCGACCGAGAAAAAGACGGTTCTGGCACCGAGGGCTCCACAATCATCAGGTCAACTTCTTCCGGCTCCGAAGACTGGACAGGTCTCGGAGGAGGAACAGGTGGAGATAGTGGCAGGCCTTCAAGTCTCGACATCAACTGAGAGGAGACCGAGATAAGCTTAGATAGGGCCGTATGCTCCATCAGTTTCTGCACCACACGGTCCACATCGGTGTCGGAAAGGGGCCTAGAAGAACGAGTCGAAGGGATCGAAGACGGAGCCGACCTCAGCAGAGTCGGTGGAGGGAGCTCCGTCACCGGTTCCAAGACTCGAGGCTCGAAACTGCCAACAGTTGAACACTCGGCCCCAAGTCTGTGGAACCGGTGATCTAACTAGACCGAAGAGCTCGGAGCCGATGACTTTGGCTCCGACGCCTTCGACCTTCAAGACTTGGATGCCTGGTCTGAAGCATCCAGAGCCTCCTGGAAAGAGGGTTTCAGCAATCCCTGTCCATCAGTTTCCTGCGCCTATCTGTCATGACCCTCCCACTAAAAGAGTGACAAATAGAGCAGTCCTCTTGTAAGTGGAGAGGGCCAAGACAGTAGACACAGGAACTGTGGTTGTCTGTGACCGACATCTTTTGGCCACACTGACAACGTTTGAAGCCAGATTTTAATTTCTCTGACATAATACCAAGAGAAAAGAGACAGTCCAGTCCAGTAAAAGTCAATTCCAGTGAAAAAGAGTCAAATCCGGTTATAGAAGTCAATTTCTTAAGAAAGCAGACTACAACAATTTCTTAGTCAAAGTAATCCAAGTAGGGGTGGTAGGCCCCGAAAAACTCTGTACCCTTTAGTTAAACTAAGTAACTAATCTAAGGAACCGAGAATTCTAAACCCACTCACACACCTTACTCTTAACTTAAATGACTAGATTTAAAGTAGTTTTTTGAAAAATGTAAACAGAATAGATAATTTCTTATCTGTAAAAGCCTCGAGCTAGCCTCCAGCGATGCGTATGCAGCAGCGGCAAACTAGATCTGAGGTAAAGGCAGAGGGGGATTGTGGGTATTAGAGGTCCTCCAGCTTCTTCTCGATGCAGAGCTTGCAGTCGGCCGGCACGGAGCCGAGGATCGGCTCCGAACCCATGTGTAAGAACAAAGGCGAGATTGAACACTCTCACATCAAGGTTTGGAGGGATGGCATCAAAAGGAAGGAACCTTTAAAAATGTATAGAGTTGGGAACGATTCAGAATAGGTCTCCAGGTGCTTTCTTTACTGGGAACCAGAAACATCCTGGAATAAAAATGCTTCCCCTTTTAAGGAGCGGAAACTGCTGGGATGGTGCCTTGAGACAAAAGGCTTTGAAGAACCTCCAGGAAAAAGGGCAGCTGTTCCTGACGAATGATAGAAAGAACCCAAGAATCCTAAATGAACCTTAACCAATTGTGATGGGACAAAGACGGACAGAAAAAGAGGAACTTGCTTAAGAGAAAGGGAAGAAGATAGTAGGACACAACCTGGCTGTCTGGAAAGGGAGGATTCTGAGCTGTAGGAGTCTGAGTAGACTTAGCAGGAGGAGCCCTTCTGGTACCCTTTTTATCCTTGGGGGAATGAGAGACTTGTCTACGTACAAAGCCAGACTTGGTAGGATAATTTCTCTGAAAATTGGGAACAGGGGAAACAAAATTATGTTTCGATTCCTGCATAGATTTACCCTTCTCCTGAAGAGACTTAAAAAGCTCAGCAGCTGCAGAACCAAAGAGATTTTTACTGTCAAGAGGAGTATTCCCAGCTTGGCCTTAATATCATTAGGCAGAGACTGAAGGCAAAGGCAGGAATAATGCCTTAACACAGAAACCAAAGGAAGCAACTCTAGAAGAGATATAACTGAATCATAACTATATTTAATGGAATGGCAGGGTACTTGAGAAGAGGACCGCAACAAAGACAGGGATGGAACCTTCCTCTCCGAATGTTTAAGGTCTGAAATAACTTAAGTCTGAAAGAGAAGGGCTAAATTATATCTGGTCATATGGGTCTGGTGATTTACAGCCCTAAAGGCCAGAGTAGCAGCAGTATACACCTTTTTGTCCAGTCTTTCCATGGTCCTGCTGTCCTTTTGTCAGAAAGAAGCAGTTTAGTATAAGGCAGAAGCTTGGAAGGCTTGTCAGACAAAACAGAAATAACAAAGGGATCAGTAGAGGGATACTTAATAGAGAAATGTACAATCATCAGACACCTTATAAAACCTATCTTGTTTTTTAGGAGCAAAGGAGCTGAGAATCAGGAGCCTCAGAAGCCACAGAACATCTGTCCAACAAAGCAGCAAGAACAGGAGAAACAGCAGAGGGTTTAGGAGACTCCACTTGAAGGAGTTTATAGTACCTCTTCTGAACATCAGAACCCTGGGTGCAGTCCCACTTAAATTCCATCATATGAGAGACAGCATTCCCAAAGCAAATCTCATCAAAAGGAGAATCTGGACTAAGAGTCCTCTTCCTCAAAAAATACAATCTAATGGAGAGGGAATCTGGGAAGAATAGGCCAAAGACTCTTCACTGGAGTCTAGGTCTTCATCAGAAGAGTTCTGCTCCCTTGGCCTCTTAAGGGGAGCAGAGGACCAAGGAGGGGCAGGAACAGAGACTCCCTGAGGGAGCTTCAAAGCCATGAGAGTATTAAATAACCCTTGTGTGAAATCCTGCCATTCACACTGAAGATCCTTAGGAGCAGGGAGAAATGCGCTTTGTCTTCTGCTTCTTCTTTTAAGGGGTGTCTGCCCTAAATATCTTAGGCTGTTTGGACCACCGCTGTGGGAATCTCCTCCCTAACAAGAATCTGTGGAACACCCCTTGGTTCCTCAGATATTACCAGCCACATTTCTCCCTGAACATCTGAAATGGATGTCTGCAGAGCCTCTGAGGATGTGCGAAAAGCTGGATCCATACTGGCCTCTGAAGTGATCATGGCAGAGGAATCTGATGGACAAACCAGGTGATCCTTCAGGCTTTCACCAGCCTCGAGAGAGATGTCTGGGGGGAGGCGGTACAAGAGTAGAATTTGTCCTAACCTTTTTGCTATTTTTCTTAGCAGATGGCTAACCCTCTGGCTGGGACGATTCTGCCAATGTACCCTGTGCCAACAATTTAAGACGTTCGTTTTTCAGGTAGATGGATAAGGAGGAGAGATGACTATGAAGAGTTTTAGGGACAAACACCTGACAAACAGAGCATGATGTGTGGTCGTGAGAAGCACCTAAGCAAAATGAACACTGCTTGTGATGATCCTTATGGGGACTCTGTCTCCCACACTGGCATTTTCCCTTACAACCAAAAGGAAAGGTGATAATGGGGCACTTATCTGAAATGGCTTGGCAACCAGCAGATGAAGAAGCTTTCAGACAGACAAATGAAGGTGGCGTTCAGACTGGCGGCAAAGGAGTTCTGAGGAAGGTATGTCTGTACTGCACCTTTATGCCATAAGTGGTGAGTGGGGAGCATACTTGTGACATATGACATCCCTATTACAACCTAAGGCTTTTGTATACTGGCCAGACGTCAGGCTACCCTTTGTAGGGGGTCACTAGTGTAATGAATAGTGGAACAGTGATGTGGAAGGACATGTACAGGGATCAAGTCAGCTAGTGATATTGAATGACTCAAACTTTGTGTCTAGAATAGTACATTATTATTATTAATAAGCAGTGCATAAAAAACTCTAGTGAAAAATCATAATGCAGTACAAAACTCTCGGCAACTGGCATACACAGATTAAAATGATTTCTATTAATAAGGGAAGCAGCAGGCTACTGCTTATACCTTCCAAAATAAAAATGACACCATATAAAACTGTGGGACTCCACTCATGAGAAACACTAGACTTTCCTTGCTCACTTTACATGGTCATAAAACCTTCCAGAAACTATTTTAGATGGTCACACTGCAGATGTGACAATATATTTTCAAAATGCATATGTTCATATAGGTGTTTGCAGCACCAAGAGAGACATAATGGTGTGTAGGGTGATTTCATCTTTTTTGTGTGCACAGCTAGGACTGCCTAAATGAACATTTATTGTTGTGATGGATTTGGAGTGTTAAAAGACAGACAATTACTGGAGAGATAGTGAAACCACTTTATAGAAAAGGTTTACTATTGCAATGTCGAGCGTGCCTTGTGTGACAATGACATGTGCGGGAGTCAGACTGCATACAAACAATTTGAACATTGAAATGTCGACTTAAGATGACCGACTGTATAAAGGTAGTAGACTCATTGCAGTTGACCAGGAGAGTTACCCTTTTCCACACTGTAGTGTTATTTTGGAGTTGTAATATACAAGTGGGATGGGGTGTGGAGGGTTGCAGGGGGGGGGGCTTGTCCCCCTGCAAAAACATTACTGTTAGCACTGTGCAGTATGGATCTGGTCCATACGTACTGCTGCTTAGTGGGCAACAGACTTTAGAAGTTGAATTAATCTTCGCCTGGATTGGTTTTCGGTATTTCAACCTACTTCATATTGTGAACATCAGACATGTAAACCAGATTTTTGAACGGTTTACATTCTGATGCTCAATGTTTTAATAGTAAACCTGTGAAAAATATATGTTTTGTGTTCTTTTTGTTAATTATTTTACTGTATTTTTATTTTTTCACCTGCATCCATAAACAAAAATGCGCCACTGTGTGTGTGTCTGTCACACCTCTAAACCTCTTGGAGCAAGAAATCTGGACAAAGCCATAAATAATGGTGGGATAAAGGCCCAGAATAGGGACACTTTTTTTTAATGTTGCTCTAAGAAACAAAAGTTGATGGAACAGGTTTTTCATCAATTTTACAAAATATTGATAAACTATAAAACAACACCCAAAACCTCATACTGGAAATATATAACAAAAGGACACTCAATACAGTTAATTGACGATATTAAAACAAATATCTTATCGCTAAAATGTACATCCTTTACACAATACTGGAAAGTTTTTAATTGAAAACGTTTGCAAAGAGCATTCTTATCCCCAGTTAGAATCAGTAAAAGGAATATGTTGGAGATTTGAGCAAGTACACAATGCAGATTGGAACCACATTTTCTCTGACTGTGTTAAAATTAAGCCATTTTGGAATGGTATTAATAACTTTCTACAAACTTTATTTAATAAATCATTTTATTTAACTAACGCTCTTGTATTATTAAATGTGAACAAAAGTGCTCATTTGAATAGGTCAAACATGCATCTAGTATGGGCTATACTTGCAATCTCAAGGAAGTGTATAACAAGATGGAATACAAATACAATACCAACTTTGTAAGACTTCTACAGCCTACTGAAGGCCACATTATTATTGGAAATTTAATAAAATTAAAGAACTAAGAATTTATCCAAAGCCATTTATCAGCAACTACTGGGGAAAAGTCTTATTGTTGACTGACACTATACAATAATTGATCAGACACTGATAATGGACTGGACATCCTTCTAAAGTAACTGCATACATTAAGATCTATTATAGAGTCAGGCTAATATAAATAGTGTACATAGTTATTTAAGACAGTATGCATACATACTATGGAATTCATTCAAATGTATTTGAAAAATAAAAAATATTTTGAGAAGGTTTTCCATTAGCATGAATTTTCTGAAGAGCATGAAGTCCGAAATTCAAATATTTATTATCAGACTTCTGTCCTCAATGATTTGTCAACCATTTGCCAGAAAGCCAAACAATTGAGGAACAGACCAAAAATATAATGCAAAAATCTGGATAGTTGAGAGGTATGGTGTGTGTGGGGGTGGGGATGGACTAGTGCACCCATAAACAGTATAATGCAAGCCTGAGTAATCATATGTCTTTTTTTTCAAGAAAAAAATATATACCAAGTATGACATCCACCAATTCATGTTGCTTCATCACATGAAAGGTGATATTACTAAGAGAACACAGTAGGGGAATTCATTCCACTCCAGATTCTAATTTCAAGCAAAAAGAATTAAGCAATTAATCTTCACAATCTTCACACACTTCAGGAAGATGATGAACCAGGGTGTAGTGCATGATGATGTTGGCACAACTGTAAGAAAATGGCTTTGCCATCAACTGCTCAACATATGCTCCTGCCTTCAACTGACGACCATGAAGTTCTAAGCCCTGCATCACTGATAACACAATCAGAAAGACTGACTCAGACACAGGAACATATCAGTCAGCTGTTGTGGAACAGAACAAAACCTTGACTCTGTTTTTTTTTTCTTGAGGAGAGGGTCTCACTGTCACAGCTATCACCAAGGAATGGCTCAGAAAGATGAAAACTTCACCAGCACCAGAAAACTCTAAACATGCCTCCAGATGTGAAGAACTCAAGACAGACTTTTCTTGGGTTAAGTAATTTCTTCATCTTTATTTATGGGATTGCTGTAATGAAGCTGTATTCAGTCAGATTCACACCTCCAATGCTGACTTGTTTATTTGGATTTTACTGTTTGAAGTCTAACCAAGATTTCTCATATTCTAATCTGTGTGTATTTTCCCTTGTAGAATATACTGTAGGTTCATCAAGTTTTTGCTAGGCATGCCATCTGGTGACTGTATAAAGCCAAGCCACATATCCCAGAGAGTTTAGTGAATGGATTTGCCACTTTGCTGGATAAGGGTAGTACTGTTTACCCAGGTACCTAGTCAGTCATCACGGCAAAATTTGGAGGAGACCTAGTGTGTTAACATTGCTTGCCATGTGAATAATCTGGAGTTGTGGAGCTACTTTTTATTTTTGTTTTAAACAAGAAATATCTTTATCACTTATGACATAGGCAATCATACATTTATAGTGTCTTATTTTCTCTTTAGCACTCTCCCATTTCACCTATTCATGTTCTGTGAGATTCCCACTACTGTGCAATAATTTAACCTTTGTTATTTTCTCTTAATATATTGTTTTTGAGTTTGAATACATTTAGAGGATCTGGTCCATAGTGGTTCTGGGAGAAATAGAGAGTTTAGTGATTTAAGGGGGGAAACTGGTGTGTGGGTGTGTGTATGTGTGTGTGTGTGTGGGGGGGGGGAGTGGTGGTAAAACTGGAACTGAATTTGTCAGATGGGATTTGGACTTTGGTATCAGAATACGAGTTGGAGGTTGGTGCATTGCTGCTCTTAAAATGTATATTAAAAAAAAGGCCCCAGTCCTTATCCTTGGAGTAGATGTCTTCATTTCACTTCATTTCATATCTAGCCTTAGGCTTCCTAATGGCTTGCTCAATATTTCTGTTGTACTGCCTAAATGTCTTCTTATGGGGGTTAGGTGGTGAATCTTTTTATATGAAGCAAGGAGATTTTTTCCTCTTATTACAGAGTTTCTTTGTCTGAGAGTTTCACCTTAGAGGTTATTTTTCTGACAGTTGGGATGTAGAACTCTGATGTATTTGTAACAGCCTTAATGATGGAGTCAATAGGTTTGATTCTGAGTTACTTCAAACCTGCTCTCAGACACATAATAATCTCTGAATATGGTAGTTATTGGGCTAGATGGTACTAGTTCTGAGGATAAAGGTGACAGTTTGTTGCTTATAATGAAGTTATTAAGGTAATAAGGGTGCAGGTAGAGGCAGCCTGTGTAAAGATGCTGTCAAGTATGTTGTCACTTCTGGTGGGAATTTGGTCTGTTTTATCGACAGAATTCATGTTGATAAAATCAAGGACCTGCTGGATTTATTGAATGTTTGCTGTACATGACTTTAGTTTTATGGATTGGTAGGTAACTCATCCAGGAGTAGTGTATTTGGATTAATAAGTATAGAATTTAACTTAACTGAGATAGACATCATGGTCATCTGGAGACATTGAAGGGATCTGTAGTTGGTAGTAATTTATTTTATTTACTTATTTATCCTTTGTTGACTGGGTTATTCCCACTAGATTATTAGACTTTTTTCACGGGAGACCCGAGGTGGTATTTAAAATTTAGCCAGGGCATTGGAGAACTTTCCGTACTCATCATTATTGTGAGTAGGGCCAATTTTGCAGGAACACTTCCTGTTTCCATTCCAGGCACAGAGGCAGCAAGCAGAAATGGGGAAGCACATGGAGAAAGGAGGTAATAGAGTAGTGAAAGAAATGGAGGAGAAAGCAAATACTGTGACTGAAGAATGTGCACAGGCTTCTGAGGAGATGTTTTAGAGAAATCTGCTTGGAGATGTCAGCAAATAATCTATGCATAATTACAAGCCACCAGCTGGGAGGGTTGTGGTATGATTTATTTAGTTAAAGAAATGGTGAGGCGGAGTAAGCCAGAAAATAAAAGTGACTTCTCCATCATGGAGAAAATACAAAAGGAGGATGCAGAGGCAACCCTGAAGAAAAGTGATGAGATGGAAAAGAAAACATGCAAAGAAAGAAATAAAGACAAAAAGGGAGTAGCAGAAAAGAGGCCAGAAGAAAAATAAAAAATGGAAGTACGTAGTATGCATTCAAAGTAAAGATGACAAAGAAATGGACAGGTATGAAGTGTTTAATAGCAACTTTGAGTGTAAGTACATGAGGAAAGAGCATTTATTCTTATTAACAGAGATATTTTGGACATTATATTTGAGAAATGTTTTTTCACATTCTCCAAGATTTTTTTTAATGGAAAATTGAGTGTAACCCATGTAATCTTTATGCGATAAAAGCATTAACAGGGAAACCCATTTCATGTGCAGTTTTGAACAAAGGTGGAAAGAGAGACTTTGAATGGGCATTTGCAAACTTTATGTAAAGAGATTGCAAAAGTTTATGATAACATGGGTTTACGGACTGCTGGATGGGATTGTAATATTGCATTAAAAATAGAGAAAAAGTTATACATATGCCAAGTATGATTAATGTGGGGGGACCAGTAGTGTTGTAAAATACTGAAGACAACCAAAAACATGTTTTTTTTTGGAAAAGGACATTTGATAAGTGTGACAAAAGAAAATGATATATTTGAAGGCAAATGGGACATGATGCAAAAATTTGAATTGAAATGTTATAAATGTAACAAAATTGGACAACGAAGACAGAAACTGAGATACAGTACAAGAAAATAATCTATTGGTAAGGGGTTAAAAGACAAAGAAAATTTAAAGGGCTACGTACTAACGAAAAAAGAAAGAAATTGGATGAAAAAGAATACATACAGCTAATGATCGAGGATGGTATAATGGCTAAGGTAAGGTGTTTAACTTACAGACACAATGTGTACAGTGTTTGATTCTCATGGTTGGGAGGGAAATTGGCTAGGCTTAGAATGTCCTATTAAGACTAGCCCAGTAATTTCCTATGAACTTATGAAACCAAGAATCTAATGAAAAGGGTTAATGAAAATTTGAGTGCATTCTGTAAATGTGAATAGTATCAAGAATATAGTAAGAAGAATAGGGCTCATGGAGTGGTGTAATACATTAAAAGACACAAGAGTTTTAACAAATGAAGAAAGATTGCAAACAAACTATGAGTAAGAAAGATAATTTGGAGTTTGGAAAATAACAGATATTCTTGATTATCTATATTCTGTACTAATCCAGTAAAGATATTAGATGTTACTTTAGCAAACACAGGAAGATTAACCTTTGTAAATTTAAAATGGAAAAAAAAGTATATAGAATAGTATATAGAAATGAAATACTTATACTAATTGAAAAGAAAGGAAAGCTCATTTCATCAGATTTTAGATTTTGTAGTCATAAATGTTGTTGTGTCTTTCGGCTTTTCCCGGTTAGGGGTCGCCACAGTGGAACACCGGTCCGCTAATGATTGGCAGTTGATTTTTATGTGCTGAGTTGCCAGCCCTGACGCACAACCTTCAACGAAGGTACGCCCATTCACGCATGTCTCCACATAGAAGACGCTCAAGCTGAGTCTCGAACCGGTCAGCATCTTACTGTGAGGCGACAACGCTACCGCAGCACCACCACCGCGGGTCTATGATTATAAAAACAGTAGACTTTACTTGTGGTTTAAGAGGCAAGTGTAAACGAAAGGAAATGATGTAAGAAAAATGTTAGAAGCTGTACAATGTGATACGTTAGAACTTTGGGACAAAAAAATCATTGACTTACAAAATGGGTATGTATAGAAATGAATGAAAGACTATTTTATAGTATCAGAAGGTTTAGGAGAAGGGGGCGGGTAGCTGAAATAGGATTTTCTGATCATCTTGCAATATGGCTAGAGATAAAGGAAAACGATGAATATATCAAAATAGCCAAATGAATAAAAAGGATAAATGAGAAAGCATGGAATGAATGAGAGAGATTAGTAATACAGTTATGGAAAGATCATAGTACTATGAGAACTGCTTCATTAAAGATATATATAGTAGCCTATAGAATCGCTCGTTTCACAAAAACAACCACAACTCTGACTGCTGCAAAATGTGTGCACTTTCTATTCTAGATGTGGCAACATACAACATAACTTAAGGATTGAGGGGTGAGGAGGCAAAGCTCCCTATGGAGAATATGAGGGCTTAAGCAAACAGCACAATGAATCGGACTTTCACAGTACAAGAGAAAGGACAGTTGGCTTAAGTCCTACTTACCGGTAAATGGTAGATGCTTGAATTTCACACTGTCTCAGTGGCATATAGATGCTGTGCCTGCACAGACCCAAAATGGCAGCTTTCCAGAGCTTAAAATCTTTTGCCGTTACTCTCCGCCACTAAGATTGGCTAAACCCCTCCCACCAGCTGAAGTCTAACTCCTGTCATAGACTGTCAGTTGTTAAGGCTTTTAGTACCAAGTAGGAATAAAGAAGGACCAGATGCAAGAATTGCTTGAAACCAACAAATTTGCAGCCACAAAACACCAAGACAAATAACCAAAACCAATCATCAACACAAGTTTGGATACCACTGAACTACTTACAAAGTAAGAGATATTGTGGGTGGGTGCTTCCACTGAGGCAGAATGAAATTTTAACATCTACTGTTACAGTTAAGTAGGCTTTATGCAACTGTTCTAGGTTCATCACATTGCCTCAGTGGCACATGGGCAGATTCCCAAAGCTTAACATACCTGGGAAGAGAGAAGGATATGGATCCAGGAGCCTCTGAAGAACTGTGCTCTCAAAGCCTGCTCTGGAAAGTGAGAAACCATCCAGATTGTAGTGCTTTTTAAAGAGATAAACAGAAGACCAGTTTTGCTGCCTCAGAATTCTTCTTGAGGCTCTGGATGAATGTGAGTTAACATTGGTTGGAATAGATTTACAAGATCTATTACAAATAGATGGCGGGAGTAACAAAAAAAAAAACAATAGCAGAAAAAAAACAATGAGCAATCATATTTACAGACAGGTTGACGCTTTTTAGCCCCAGAAAATGAAAAGCACAGGTGTTAAGTTTTCCTGAAGGCTTAGTTCAGAAAAGGTAGTACCGGATTTGCCTTTACACATCTAAGGTTTGTAGAATCTTGTGCTCCCTTGTGTTATGTTCCAGAAAGAAAAATGGGAAATTGATGACTTGATTCAGGGTAAATTCAAAACCAACTTTTGGCATGAAAGAAGGATTAGTGCATAGCAAAAGCTTGTCTTTGTGGAAAATCAGATAAGGTTGACCTACAACGAGAGCCTGCAGCTCAGAGACTCTCCTTGCAGATGTCAGAGCAATAAGCAAAGCAATTTTCCAAGTGATGAACCTCAAGTCAGCCTGAAAGGCAGGTACAAATGGAGAGGTCAATTCTTTAAAACTAAAGTTGAGATCCCAAGGAGGAGGCATTTACTTTAAAGGGGGTCTCAAGTGAAACACTCCTTTCATAAACTGTTTAACCACAGAAAGATGAAAGAAAGGGATCCACAGGTAGACAAGCTGAGATGGCCGCAAGATGCATAATGTCAAGTCACTGTTCAATAGCTCACAAAAATATTTTAAAACCAGTGGGGTAAGCACCATACCAGAACACTTTGATATCGGTTAGGTACCACCAAGAACATTTTTTCAACTTGTAAACATAAGATTTTCTAGTTTCAAGTTTTCTTGCTTCCTTCAATACCTGCTGCCCATCATCATGAAACAACAGTCTAAAAGGTAAAAAGACAGAATCATGCAGGATGACAGTAGCGATTGCTCTAAGTTGGGGTGCACCAGTCAGCCTGACACTGTGGGAGCAGATCAAAGTGTGAGAAAGCTTGGGGTAAACGCCCTTGGCCGATTCCAATAAAAGGCAGAACCAACTTTTCCTGGTTTAAAAGGGGATCACCACAATAATCTTTGGCAATTTTTTTTGAATCTTCTAACGTGCCTTGGGTGTTAGTGGAAATACATAAAGGAGCAATCCCTTCGCAAGGGAATGAGAATGCTTCTGTCCTTCAAGCATGGCTGCAAGGATGTCTCAAACAGAATTTTTCCAACTGCTTATTTTGAAAGGAGGAAATCATGACTACTGGAAGTGTTTCCCAAATGTAGGCCAAATCCAGACAGACGTCTGTCCTGAGTTTCCACTTGTGAGAGTCCGTCCAAGATCTGATTTCTCTACCACTAGATTTTACTCTGATGAGATGTACAAGGCCTAAAGTATTACAGAATGATGTAAGGCTAGCTTTCAGGCCATCACTGCCAACCAGCAAAGAGGGCATGACCTTCTACCACCTTGTTTGCTCATTTACCACATGACTGTGGTGTTGTCTGTGACAAAATAAAAGGAACATGGAGACCATAAGTGAAGAACGTGTAATGTATGAATTACTGCTAACACTTCTTTGATGTTTATATGATCTGTTGCGTCTGAAGGACTGCATTTGCCTTGCACTAGAACTCCCCTGGACAATGTTCCCCATGCAGAACCTGATGGGCCAATCTGGACTGACTGAACTGGGATCTGGACAGCAAAGGTTAGGTGTGTATTAAGATATCACTGAAACTCTTGTTTCACAAAACCCAACACTGGTACCTGGAAGTCCAGAAGTCCAAAAAAAGCAGGTGCTGTGTCCAACTTCTTTTTTTTTTTTTTTTTTTTTTTAAATACCACTGAATCTTTCACATGCATAGTCTGGCCAGTGGTGTCACAAGGACTACTGATGTCATGAGGCCTATAAGTTTGAGAAACTTTTGTGGAGGCAGATTCTTAAAGAGATACATCCCTGAAATGTTCTGATCAATCAGGACTTTGACGTCTTCTAGTAAGGCTATACTTTTTTGTGTCCACCATACACACCAAGATGACAATTCTTTGCGAAATGGGAGGCAAGACTTTTGTAGAAACAACTGGAATGTGATAAGCATCCTTCAGATGTAAAGTCACAATAAAACAATGGTCTGGAACAAAGGTATGCAAAGTGAGCATTTTGAATCTGGGTACTTTCAGAAAGGTATTTAGGTAAGACAAGTCTAACATTGACTTCCTCAATAACTCCTTTTAGTCTACCAAAAATATTCTGATATAAAATCATTCTCCTTTTCCATTTTGTGGAGCAGGAAGTAGTTCTATAACTCCTGCCTACAACTTGTAAAGGAGTACCAGAGTGAACAGATGTATTGGTCTGACGCGTGTGGGCGATTTTTCCCTGAAGGAGACCTTCTGTACACTGCCAAGAATATTCTCACTGAATTATTCTTATCACCCACTTGTCTAAGACTACTGGCTACCAGGCTGCTCGGTTCTGTGAAAGGCGGGGGTGTGGATAACAGGAAGGGACACTCAGACCCTGGCATAGTTACTCAGCAGAGGAATTATCTTTTTCAGAAAGGAATACATTTAATTTGGTTTGGCAGCATTATCCTCCTTTTCCTCTTGGTACCCTGACTCTTATTAGGCTGGGATATTTATTTATTCTGCCCTTTGAAGTTGGATATCTTTATAGGGGAGATCATGGGAATATGAAACATTCTAGAAATGCCATGCAATTTACCTGCATCATCCCACTGTTTGAGAATATGGGTAAAAGCAGGTCCAAACACGAATTCAAAACTTAAAGGAACATTCAAAATCTAATTTTTTAAATCTTCAGAAAAATTCTGGTTATATACCTAATCATACCTTCTCAATAAAATAGAAGAGGATGCATTTCTAGAAATAGTATCTGCACCCTTCCAAGACACTCATCAAAGCATGTTCTGAAACCTGAGTCACATCAGAAAATCTCATTCATCTAACTCTTCTGTTCAGCAGGCAAGAATACAGCAAAGTCATCTAAACTGTAAACACAATGCAAAATAATGTCCATCTGACACCCTGATAATTTAAAATTCTGAAGACTAAACTACTGGACTGAGAAAACTATTTTCCCTAAGATAACTACTTGCCAATTTTATCTGTCAGTGCAGGATTAGAAGAAGCCAAGGTTTTCTTGCTAAAGTTGGCAGCTAGAGAATTTTTCTAAGAGAAACCACAGCTGGGTCAGCTGAAGCAGAGAGAGCTGCAAGATCACAGTACATTTTGTACTTCCTCAAAGCATTTTTAGGAAATAGTTCATGAACCAAAGAGGTTTTACATGTAGTCTTACAGACATTTTCTAAGGCCAATAACAGAGGAGATGCATACAACATGCAACTCCAGATTGCTACCAGACAAATACATCTCTAAACCCGGCTAGCAAATGCGGAAATGTAAACACTTGCTTGGGTTTGTAAATCTGCTTACCTTCCGAAGAGTCAGACTTTGCAGTCTATGTTCACTACTGTGTGCATCAGAGTTCCCATCAAAATCTGTACTACTAGACTGATCTCTACAGAAGGTAGCCCCCTTAGTCATTCTGAATAGGAGTATAGTCTCAGAAATTAACTGAATGTAAAACACTCTTAGCAACGGAAACCTCATCAGCCCTATACATGTTAACAATCTGATTATTTGTCATGTGTTGAAGTCTTGGTTTCTTTGCACTATGAACTTTACTGAAAGACAAAATATCCAAAGACAGAGTATTATGTACGGCAAGGAGTCTCTTACCCCATTCCTCTCCTGCACCTAAAGGGTTTTGGTCCTACTGTACCTGAACTAGGTACTGAAACAGCCCCCTGGATGCGTTTGACCCCCCCATTAGAGGGTTGTAGGCTCACATCAGAAGGGGAAAAAGGTTAGTGGTCTGCCTTAATGCAACAAGTCAGTCACAAACTGTAGGATGAGGCAAGTTTTCTCTTGATTTTTTTTTTCTTTTTTGGTGCAATTGGATTTCATTTTATTAAAAATCTGTCAATTCAAGGGAAAAACCGCAGCCAGCAAAATACACAGACCCTTTTAAGAGTTGACAAAGGGAAGCAATAATAGAAACTACAAACTGTTTCCACACAGCAAATAGGGCTACTATGCATGAAATGTAGCAGAAACAGTCTAAATTGTGCTAGGCCTTGTTCTACAATCTGCACAGCACAGTAAACAGCAGCACGCGTAGTCACAGTACCAAGTAAAATTCACTTGTCCAAATATTGAAAAAAATCAAATATATGCCCTTAAATCACAGAGAAACCTTTTAAAACAGCATAAACAAGCATTTACTTAGAATCTCCACAGAAAATGCAAATAAAGGAATCTGCGGTAAAAGTCACAATTTAACAGTAAAACAGCTATTTTAGTGTTAAATCAGTACTACATATCACATAAGTGAAAACAAGTGCAATGTTTTCCTGTCAGAACTTTCAAATGAAGCAGATAAACAGAAACAAGTGGCCTAGTGTTGAAGTGACACCACAAAAAGTGCAGTTATGTGAGCCAAGCTTACTATAACAGAAGATGAGCAAACGATCACTTTCTGATATAGTCTTAGTGATATGGTTTATATCCTACAATAACAACTGGCCATCTTCCAAAGCTTCAGGGCACCTTCCACACACCAATACTGTCAAGCAGCTCAAGCTGAGCTGTCTGAACTACAAGTGTGGGTGCGAAGCCCTTCAGAGCTTTCCTGCAAGCAGACAGAGGGAGGCTGAACCCTGAAAGGACAATGATACGAACAAAAAACAAATGCTTGCACCCTGGCACAAAAAAACACTCCAAAAAAACAAAGGGGGAATGGAGGGAGGAAGTGGTTACTGCAGCAGTGATCATTTTAACATCTACTGTTATAGTAAGTGAGGCTTACACAGCTGTAAAAAACTTCATCATAATGCTCATTGCTGCAGTAGCCTTAGCCTTAGCTATATGAGCAGATTACCACAGCTAAGAAGTCATGTACTCACCATACCGTTCCATGTTTGTTGTCCATCTCGCCTTCATTCACTGCTGGTTGGGTTCAGAACCGAGAATCGGTTCCAACTCGGCCTATACAAAAGCTCGAGAGTTTCAACTGGCTTGTGGCTACACCCTATCCCATCATGCACAAGGAAGTATACCCAGATCTTGTTTGCAGATACTACACCATACCTCTAACACATAGCCATATCCAAAAAGAGACCAAGAAGAGATTCAGAGAATATCATTTCCAATTTTTGCAAGAACACCACTCGATCCTCTAGGAGCGAAGGTGGGGGACGGTGGGATGCAAGAATGAAGGCGAGATGGAAAACAAACATGGAACATTATGGTGAGTACATAACTTCTTAATGTTATGTTGTCCTATCTCACCTTCATTCACTGCTGGTTGGGACAGCGTACCTAGCACCTTCTTTCTTGGGTGGCTCAAGGGAAAATGCTCTTCAGAACAGCAGATCCAAATTAAGCTGTTTTCCTGGAGGCCAAATCGACTTTGTAATGAGTGACAAAGTTATGAGGCTTTACCCATGTTGCTGCTGCACAAATTGAATCCATGGGTAACCTTGCCTGAAAGGCCGATGAGGTTGCTATAGCTCTTGTGGAGTGACATTTTACTTTCCTTGGAAGTTCTCTATTATGAGATTTGTATGTGAAAGTTATGCAGTCAGTAAGCCACTTGTAAAGCATGACCTTGGATATGGGGGCACCTTTCTTTTTATCCAAAAAGGAAACAAACAGGTGGTGTGATTTCCTGAACTCCTTTGTTCTGTTAAGATAGAAACATAGCTGTCTGTGTACATCTAGTTGGTGTAATCTGTACTCTGACTCGTTGCCATAGTTAGGGAAAAAGACCGGTATGTCAATGGATTGATTTAGATTACTTTGAGTGTACCTTTGGAAGAAATGAAGGGTTGGTTCACAGGGAAACTCTATATTTGTGAAAAGTTATGTAAGAGGGACGTACTGATAATGCTTAAAGCTCTGACACCCATCTAGCAGACGTGATGGCTATCAAAAAGATGGTCTTCCATGTTCAAATGGAGGAAGGACCAAGGCAGATAAAACAAAGTCTAGGTCCCGTGGCACTGGTGGTTCTTCTTCCCAGAGGCCTCAGTAAGAATGTACCTTTCAAGAAAGCTTTACAAAGCTTGTGGGACATGATTTTTTTGTCCCATTTCTCTGATATGAAAGTTTGACATAGCAGCTAATTGGACTCAGATTGCAGCTGCAGCTGCACCTTTATCAAAAAGCTTGGCAAGAAAATCCAAGATGGTTGATATAGGTGCAGTAAAGGGGTCATTGTGGTTGCTGAAAGCCCTACATGAATTTTTTTTTCATTTGTTAGAATACAATTTTCTGGTTGAGGTCTTATGACACGAAATCAAAATACGTTTCACTGCAGGGAAAATATCTGGAAGCCTGGGTATGTGTGGAACTGGAGCAGCCAAGCTCTCAACTTGTGGGTTTGAACTGATGGATGAAGCGTCAATGACTGATGAGTCAGGAGGTCTGGAACTGGTTCCAGAACCCATGGCTTCTCCTGGAGATGGGGCCGTAGGAAGGGGAACCAAATCCGATGAGGCCAGTATGGGGCAATCTGTATCAAGTTGCTTCTCAATGTGCTGGTTTCTAAAAGACTTTGGGGATCAATGGGAATGGGGGAAAGGCATAGAGGAGACCCGAGGGCCAATCGTTTACAAGTGCATCTCTTGGTGACTCCCCCGGAGGGGGGGATCAGGGCAAAGTAGCTGCTGCGTTACTATTCATGGATGTGGCAAAGAGGTCGCAGGAAGGCTAGCCCCATTCGCAGAAAATCTTCCGCAACTTCCTGTTTTAGGGAACACTCGTGAGGCATCAGAATTGCTCTGCTGAGCTTGTCCTCTATCACAATGGACTTTCTCGGGAAGTGCATTGCTATCAGAAAGCGATGGGAAGAGACTGCCCATTGCCATACTCTCTGGGCCTCACAACATAGGGAGTAGGATTTGGTTCCTCCTTGTTTGTTTATATACCTCACCACCGACATGTTGCCTGTCTGAATTGCAATTGTTCTTAATGGAAGGGAGTTCTGAAATGCTTGCAATGTGAACAGCACCGCTCTCATCTCTAGGACATTGATATGCAAGTGGTACTTGTTTTCCTGCCAAATATTTTGGACAGTCCTCCACAGATAATGACCCCCCCCCCATCTGGGAAGCATTCGCGGTCATTGTGGCTACTGGTTGCGGAAAGACAAACGGTCGACCTCAGGTCACTTGAGTGGAGTGAAGCCACCAGCGCAGATCTTTCTTGCAGGATTCTGTTATGATCATTTTGTGAGACATAGGTAGCTCCTGCATAGACTACTGGGTGAATAACAGCCACTGAAGAATACTCATGTGTAGGCAAGCCAAAGGTATCAAGGTTATTGCTGCCGCCATGGTACCCAAAACTTTCAAAACAACCTTCACCTGCACTTTTTTCTTGGTTAAGAGGTTCTTGACCTGATGACATAAGGTTGAGTCCTCTCAGGAGAATGTTTGGCCAACATTTATCTTGTATCCAAGTCTGCCCCTATAAATACGATATGCTGTGATGCCAACAAGGCAGATTTTTCGAAGTTTATTGAGATGCAAGGTGAATGGTGGTGTCTCTCACTCTTGTTAGTAGATGCTTGGTAGTGGCGGTTAGTAGCCAGTCATTTAAGTATGGAAACACCCGTAATCCTAGATGCCCCAAGTGAGCCATAACTACTGCCATGCATTTGGTGAATGCTCTGGGGGTTGTGGTGACACCAAAGGGCAGAGCTCAAAGCTGGTAATGACTGACCCCCAACCGAAAGCTCAAACGTCTCTTGGATCGCCTGTCTATTTTTATGTGGCAGTACACATCCTGGAGATCTATCAAGCACATCCAATTGTCTTTCCCTAGAAAAGGAAGCATTAACTGCAGTAGCACAATCCGGAACTTCGATTTCTTGACGGACTTGTTTAGTCTGCTGAGATCCAGAATGGGCCTCCAGTCCTCTTTTTTTTTTTCTGGAACTAAAAAGAACCTTGAGTAAGTTCTGGGTCCAATTTGGTTTCTGGGGACATTTTGGATAACTCTCTTTCTAGCAACTTTTATACCTCTACAGTTGCATGATCCCTTTGACTGGGTGGAACATCTGGGACTGATTTTTTTCTAATGGGGGAGACGAAAAGGGTACGTAATAAGCTCTGGATATGATCATTTGTACCCATTTGTCTCTTGTGATTTTTAGCCAGGCATGTGGGTACAACGACACGCGACCCCCCCCAAAGACAGACAGATGGGCCTCCTCTCAGGAGTGCTGAAAGGGTTTGCCAAGGAAGGAGCCCCTGTCACCCTGGTTTTGTGTATCCCTTCTGCTGCGTGGTCAGCATCTTCCATTGTTACTTCCCCCCCTCTGCCCCTGGGGGAAGAATCACCACATACATATGGGAAAGCTTTTTGGGACTTATGAAACCACATCCCACCCCCCCTCTTCTGACTTTTGGGATAAGGTCTAGTAGGGAGGGAGAAACGGACTCCAATTGCAGAAAGAGTCTTTCCCTCCTGTTCACACCTGGTTAGGGTCTCTCTTGACCTTTGGCCCAAACAAGCCATCAAAAGGAGCGTTAATAAAGGAAGACTTGAAGGGTTCTGGGAAATCGCATAAGCGCATCCAGGAATGCCTCCTTAAGGAAATTCCTGTACCCACTGCTCTACTCGTTCCATTGGCTACATAAGAAATAAGCCATATGGAGGAGTTCATGACAGAATTTAAGGTGGAGAGCTGGAAGGTAACCTTGTCAGAGACCCCCGCAGCTATAGAACCTTGGAGTTTATCTCCTAACTTCTTCAGGAGACCCCTCTGAAGCCTAGTGAAATGGGTTAGGTAGTTCAGCAACTGAAGGGCAAAGGACGCTGAAGAAAACATACGCTTTCTATATCTGTCCATCAATCAAGACTCTTTGATGGACAGATGAGGATGTCTTAGACAATTCCTTCTTGGTGGCCACCGCCACCACCATAGCATCTCCCGGGACACCTTTACTGAGAAATGCCCTATCTGAAGGGGCAGTGATGAATCTATTTGGACTCCTAGGAACAGGCTCCACTGAGTACGGAGAGCCCCATGCCTTCCAGCTGACTAGGTTCATGAGTTGGTCGAAAGGTGGAAACACCCAAGAGGTGGAAGGGCGAGACCCAAAAGCCTCCAGGTATACAGACTCATCCTAGGAAGGGTTGATGGGCTTCCAGCCACCTCTCTGGTTAAGGATCTCTAGGATGTGCGCAAAAGAGACATCCTCAGAGGATGACCGTGAGGACCGTTCTGACTCATAGAGGTCTGTGTCTGAAATGATGGACTTCTCAGGGGAGTCTAAATGTTTCCTCTCGCATAATCTCTTCCAAGGGACCGTCTCAGAGGGGTACTCAGGAAAGGTTTCGAAAGAGATCGATTCACCCAGTGGGGCATCCTGGGGCTTTGGTTATCCATGCCTGGGTGGGAGCGATGGCAAAGAGAAGGACAGTGGCGCTCTGGGGGGGAAGAGTATTTGGACCTGAGAGTGGAACAGTCTGAGGTGACAGCACTCCTCATCACCTCAAAAGCCCCATGGCTCTGCTCCGAGGAGGTTCCCAGCTCCGAGGAATCAGAACCCCCCCCAAACCAAGGTGATGCCAATGTAGGCACTGAGCTCACCCACTCCGAAGCCTCGAGAGGTAGATTCGGGTCGGACAACTGTCCAACTCGACTCTCCTCCTCAGACCCGACGGGGGAGTGTCAGTTCCTAGACCTCTCGAAATCCGATGGAATTGAGGTCGGAGCGGTAGTCAGGCCCAAAGATCCTGGAGCAGGTCTCGGCACAGACAATTCCGCTACAATCGGATCCAGGCAGTCTGGCTCTGAAGCCAGAGAATGGTTCAGAGGAGGAATCAACGAAGGGGAAGAGATGATGGTTGTCCCCGAATCCTTCTGGGTTGGAATCGACAATATCCTGGCCAGCACCGGCATCTGTAAAAGTCTCCTGACCACCCGCTCCACATCATCGTCCGACAGGCTCCTGGAGGATAGAGAAGATGGAGTCAGAGACCTCACAGACTGTAATAAAGGAGATCTCAACACTGAGGAGACCTGTTCCAAGACTGGGGACTGGCTCCGAAACTGGAACTCTGTCGGCCCGGAAATGACAATGGGAGCCGAAGAGGGAGTTTTTCCGGCCCGACAGCCTTCAGGTCCAAAGATGAGTCTTTAGTGATCTTTTTAATTGGCTCCGATAGTGGAGCAGCAGAAAACTATCTTTTGGTAGATTTTTTAGACCTTGAAGATGGGGATTGTTGAGTCATTTTTGAACTCTGATTCCCTTCTATAGCCTCTGAAAAAGGCATTTTTAGCAAGCCTCTCACTATCAGTTTTATTCCTTCTCTCCATTAGCACCCTGGAACTAAAGGCATGGCAGAAGGAACACAATTCTTGAAGGTGGACAGCACCCAAACAATACACACACCTGGTGTGTCCATCTGTCAAAGACATTTTCTGATTGCATTTATCACACTTCTTAAAATCCAAAGGTTTTGTTCCTCTAGTATCCTTAGACATTCTCGACAGCAGTCAACAACCAAACAAGAATGCTAACTAGGAACACACAAAAGGAAAACAATCTTTTTTTTTTTTTTTTTTTAATATGTAAGGTTAGCACACACACAGCCAAAAGACTCTAAATTACTATGTACAATAACAGGATGAGAAATATCTAATTAAAATGACCAACTCCTACAGCAGAAAAGTGGAAAACCCTCCAAGTCAAACAGGCCGAAGGGAGCCCTCTAACTCAAACGGACTACCTAACAAGAAAGGAAATAATAAGAATAAGAACCCGAGACTCTAACTTAAATGAGTTTGGGACCGGGGATAGGGAGAAAAAACAGATGGCCTAGCAGTAGACGACGGCCAAGAGAAAGTACAGTTTTGTACCTACCATAAATGTAGATGTCCGATAGGTATACATCTGCAGTCATAACATATGGGTTGTCCTGCCTCAGGCAGCCCTTCGGTCGGCTGGATTCCAAAGTCTGGGTCTGGCCTCAGCTGATGTCGCACTTTCCCCGACGTCAGAGCGTCTGGGGTATAAAAGCATCAGCCGACGCCATTTTCCTCAGTTTTTCTTGCCCCAGATGCCAGGTGCCCTTTAGGAAGGCTAAATTTGAATAAATGCAGAACATTTCCAAACATTTGCAAAATTATATACATGTATAAACAAACAAATACACCATAATAGATTCCCCCAGCTAGCTAAAAGAGGGGTAAGTACCCTAGAAATACCACAGAGGGGTAAGGAGGGAGGGTAAACCTGACTGCAGATGCATACCTATTGGACATCTACATTTATGGTAGGTACAAAACTGTACTATGTCCTTCAAGGATGCATCTGCAGTCATAACATATGGGTAGAATACCACAGCCAATCTGGGGGAGGAGGTACTAAGAAAAGGATGGTGTAGTTAAGATCCCCTGCAGGACTGCAGTAGCAAAACCTGCTCTGGATCTGGAGTATAAAGGTAGATTGTAATGCTTGGCAAATGTATGCATGGAGCTCCAAGTAGCAGCTTCTAAAATGTCCTTGGTAGCCACCCCTCGTAGGAAGGCTGTAGTGGTGGCCGTGGCCCTTGTGGAATGAGGCCTGATGTTTTCAAGAACTGTCTTTCCATGAAAGGAGTAGCACAATTGAATGCAATTTCCTATCCATTTTGAAATTGTCTGTTTGGAAATTGCTTTTCCTTGCACCCCAGTAGCATATGCTACAAAAAGTTGGTCAGTTTTTCTGCTAGTTTTTGTTCTGTCCAAGTAGTAGCGTAGTTGTCTGTGTATATCCAGGGTGTGCAAAAGTTTTCCCCCTCTATTCTGTGGATTAGGGAAGAACGTAGGCAAGTGAATAGCTTGGTTCAAGGATACCCTAGATACCACCTTAGGCATAAAAGTAGGATTGGTTCTTAGTGATACTCTGTCCTGATGGAAAATAAGAAATGGCTGCACTGCCATTACTGCTTGTAACTCAGAGCCAGAAGAAATGCAGTTTTCCAAGAGAGAAACTGTAGATCCGCCGATGCTGCTGGTTCAAAAGGAGGAAGTGTCAGTTTCTCCAGCACAAAGTTGAGATCCTAAGCAGTTAGAGGGGGTCTTCTTGGAGGTTTAATATTTTTGATCCCTCTCAGAAATTGTCTGAGTAGAGGGTGCGAGAAGATAGGTGGATCCCCATTGTATTCTGCTGAAATTGCTGAAGCATGAATCTTAATGGAAGAATAGGACAGGCCATTGTGGAACAATTCTGCTAAGTATTCTAGGATATGTGTTATGTTTGCCACTGTGACATCTGAGCCTTTTGATGTGCTCCAAATGAGAAATCTCTTCCATTTAGCTGAGTATGTCTTCCTTGTGGAAGGCCTGTGAGCCTCCAAGATAATGTCCTTCACCCTCTGAGATAAAACAGTTTGATTGGAATTTAAGGGATTTTCCAGGCAGTTAGCTGCAATGTTTTCAAGTTGGGATGCAGGGTCTTGAAATTGTTCTGCGTCAGAAGAAGAGGCCATATGGGGAGAGGCCATGATTTTGCCTGAGACATGCTTCTCAATAATGGATACCAGTGTTGCCTTGGCCAGTCTGGAGCTATTAGTATCACTCTTGGCTGTTCCTCCCTGATCTTCAGTAGAACCTTGTACATCAATGGGAGAGGTGGGAAGGCATATACTTTTACGGCTTTCCAGCTGAAAGAGAGAGAGAGTCCACCCTCCAAGCTTGTGGGTGGTATGTCCTTGAGCAGAATGTCTTCTGTTTATGGTTGAGTGGGGAGGCGAACAGATCTATCTCCGGCATTCCCCATGTCTTTGCTATGAGTTGGAAGATGTCTGGGTGCAGCATCCATTCGTGTGCATCCATGGTAGTTCTGCTTAAGCTGTCCGCCAGTGTATTCTCTTTCCCTGGCACGAATTGGGACTGTAGTTGGATATTGAGATTCAGGCATAGTTCCCATAGATTCATAGCCATCCGGCATAGAGGGCAAGAGTGTGTGCCTCCCTGCTTGTTTATGTACCACATGACCGTGGTGTTGTCTGTCCTTATTAACAGGTGGCCTTGTTGGAGGAAGGGTTTGAAGGCCTCGATTGCATGCATCACTGCCAGCATTTCCTTTTGGTTTATGTGCATGCTGAGCTGTCCTTGAGGCCATAGGCCTTGGATACATTTGCCCTCCATGTGTGCTCCCCATCCTCGGTCTGAGGCGTCCGTGGTGATGGTCTGCCTTGTTTTTGGTTTGTTGAAAGGCAACCCTCTGTTGGACTGGGAGGCCTGAGCCCACCACAGAAATTCCTTTTGAAGGCATGGAATGATTGGTATCAAGGTTTCTAAACTGTGACTGTGTTGAGACCAAACACTCCTTAGGTATCATTGTAACTTCCTCATATGCAGCCTGGCATGCGGTATCAGAATTATGCAGGATGCCATGTAACCCAGGGCCTGCAGGATTTTCCTTGCAGTAAGCCGAGTCTGTCTTGTCAGAAACATGAAGTAATCTGGAAGTTGTTTTTGTTTTTCTTCTGTGAGAAATGCCATTTGGGTGGTTGTGTCTAGATCTGCACCCAAAAAGGTTATCCTTTGGGATGGTACTAGTCTTGACTTTTGGATGTTGACTGTGTATCCCAAGGCCTGTAGCAGGTGTATGGCATAGGCCAAGTCCTTTATCAAATTTTCCTTGTTGTCCGCTTGTATTAAGGCAGTCGTCCAGGTATGGGTAAATTTGAATTCCCTGTAGTCTGCAATGTGCAATTACTGATGCCAGGCATTTCGTGAATACTCTGGGCACAGTAGATAAGCCAAAGGGCAATGCTGAGAATTGATAATGCTCTGATCCTACAAGAAATCTGAGGTGTCTTCTGCAACTTGGTCGAATAGGGACGTGCAGGTATGCCTCCTTGAGATCTAGAGTCACCAGCCAGGACTCCTTGCCCAACATGGGAAGAAGTTGCTGTAGGGTCAGCATCTTGAATTTTGGCACAATGAGATAAGTGTTCAGTGCGGACAGGTCGAGAATAGGCCTCCATTGATTTTCTTTTCCTGGTACAAGGAATAGTCTGGAGTAAAATCCTTGGCCTTGTTCTGAGCATGGTACCTTTTCTATAGCTTTCATCTGAAGCAAATTGTTGATCTGTCTTAAAGCCTCTGCCCTCTGATTTGGTGGAAGGTTTGGCATTCCGTTTCTTTTTGGCAAAGTGTGGAAATGGAACCTGTATCCTTTGTCTATTATTTGCAGTGTCCAAGTATCCTTTGTAATATAATGCCAGTTTTTTGAGAATAAAGCCAGCTTTCCGCCCAAGGGTGCTTCCAATTGATCCCTGGTAGGCGGAATCAGAGTTAAGTCATTGAGCCTGTCCTGGTGTAGTAGTTGTTGTTGCTGCTGTTGCACTACTCCTCTGGTTGGCAGGCTGCCACTGACGGCCTCTGTAGGAGCCCTTTGATTGACCTCTGCCTCTAGGGCACCTGTTCCTGCCTCTCTGGGCTCTGTCCGAGTCTGGAAAGGACCAATTCTTAGTAGGCCAGTTTCTGCTGAATCTCGGTGGTTGTACTTGCAGGAAATCTTTAACTGTTTGCACAGATTTTGCCTTTTCTTCAACCTTTTTTTAAAATCTCCTGAGCAGAGGAGCCAAATAATTTTTTCTTTCTCCATTGGAGCATCCAGGAGTTTAGCTTTAACATGGTCTAGCAAAGATTGTTCCTTCAGCCAGGCATGCCTACGAATAACTGCCCTAGTCATAGCTGATCTAAATGAAGCCTCCAGTGCATCATAGCCACATTTTAAGAAATGATTACTAACCTGTTGTGCGTTGTGTACCAAATCCTGAAGGGATTTACGGTCTAGGGGTTCAGGAGAAGAAAGTTTCTTATTCAATTCATCTAACAAATACTCTTGGTACTGTATCATATAAAATTGACAATTTAATGCCCTGACAGAAAGAGTTGCAGAAGTATATACCTTCTTTCCCCATCTCTCTAAAGCTCTAGACTCTCTTTCAGAGGGTAGAGGATTTTTGGCAGTGGCGGCCGCAACCCCTTTAGGGCCCTGAGAAATAGTTTCTGGGTCTGCAGAATGGGTTTTATACAGATGGAAATGAGAATCCGGGACCCTGTAGTATCTGTCAGGTTTGGCAGGGGCCGGAGGAAGAGTATCAGGGGCTGTACTGACATCATTGTACACATCATCAATTACATTCAGAACAGGAGGTATAGCTAAGGGCCTATGTTGAGGCAAATGTAAAAAGGTCCTTAATCTTTTTCTAGAATCAGAGAAATCCTGACCTTGCCATTGAAAATGCTCTCTCATGGAGTGTAGAGTCTCACCGAAGGAAAACTCTTCAGGAGGGGAGGCCGAAGAAATAGATTCCTCAGCATCTGAATCCTCATAAGGCGAATAAGCCTCCTCCTGGTGGTCTGACAACTCAGACCCATCCGTGGAATCATCTGAAGAGTGTAGGTCAGAGGGGTCAGTCCTGGGCCTTTTGTCCGGAGGAAGTTGAGAGGCCCTGTCTGGGTGAGGTTGTGAACCCCTAATTAAGGAAATAAGGTCCTCTGCTAGGCTGAGGATCTGTGAACTAGAGGAAGGCCTCTGGGAGGTAGTTTTGGTAGGCAAAGCTTTAGATAGTTTGGCAGCTTTAGCCCTAGAAAAGGCCTTAATGGACATGGAAGCAGGGGGCCTAGCTGCCCCACGAGCAGGAGTAGAAATGTCCAAAGGTATGGTGTCGGACATTTCCTGAACACTGGTTTCAGTAGGAAGATCGGTAGCAGACTGAGCCGGGGCCTCCCGGGCCTTGGTGGTCGGATGTATGGGTTCAGAAGAAGGAATCTCTGAGGACTTGGTTTCGGCCGAAACCGAGACACTCGCGGTAGGCCTAGCCGTGGTTTCAGCCGAAACCGTGGGCCGCGAGTGTCGGTCCTTTTCCTTCCGTTTTTTCACCATATGCGTAGTCGGAGTCTCCAACGGCATTTTATAAGCAAAAGTGGCACCAAAAAATTCCTCTGCAAACTCCGACCGACGTCTAAGAGTTCGTCGGTTGAAGGAAGCACAGGCTAAACAGGCCGATACGTCATGGTCTGGGCCTAAGCAAGGAAGGCAGTAGGAATGGAAATCCTTATGAGGTATTTGTTTCCCACAAGTTAAACAATTATTTACTTTGTCTGACATCGGCTGAGGCAAGAAAGAGTCCCCAATGGGGTACTTAGCTTTTTTCGAAGTCTTCGGTAGCTGAATTCACTGGATCTGACCGACCGGCACTCGCGAACAGCTTCTGCTTCGGGCACCGCGCGGCAAGAAAGACTGAGGAAAATGGCGTCGGCTGATGCTTTTATACCCCAGACGCTCTGACGTCGGGGAAAGTGCGACATCAGCCGAGGCCAGACCCAGACTTTGGAATCCGGCTGACCGAAGGGCTGCCTGAGGCAGGACAACCCATATGTTATGACTGCAGATGCATCCTTGAAGGACATCAGCACAACAGCAATGAATACTCTCAAAATACTACCGCAATAGTCTAAAAATTAGAAATATGCAATGTACTATAAAATTTTGTAAAAATGCCAAGATAAACTGAAAAAAGTTTCCACTTCGCCTAGAGCCTGCATGGAAGCACCCAATCATGTTTAGCAGCAAATGAAATCTGGGAATACTTCCCTGTGCATGATGGAATAGGGTGTAGCTAAGAGGCCGGTGGAAGCTCTCGAACTTTTGTACAGGCAGAGCCGAAACTGATTTTTGGTTCCGAACCCAACCAGCAATGAATGAAGGCGAGATAGACAGCATAACCATCAACATTTATCTAGTCTTCATTTGTTAACCGGGATGGTCAGAGAGAACCCATATAAAGTGGAGGACTGGGGAGAAAAGTTCCAAAATACAGAGTCTATTGTACAAAATCTTTAAAAAACAGAGCATGTACAAAAACATTAATACAACATCACAATAACATACATAAAATTATAATTATACAGATGCTATAGGCAGCAATATAAAAAGAAATGTGCAGACAGTGATTTTTTTTTTCTATTGTGGGGTTAGTTGACATATGGCACAGCTGAGGAAAAAGATGGCAGCAGCAAGGTTGGTGGGTGGAGGGGGTTAGTCAGGAGCAGACATGCAGAGGCACAGCTAGTAGCTGGTAAAGGTGTTGTTTTAGAGAAGTTTAAGGCAGTTAGGTAAGAAATACTTTTTGTAGGTATTGGATTGAGTTCTATGATTTAGCAACACTGTGAGAGTATAGGTCCTGTCCACAGGTTTTACAGGGTTTGGAGATTGAGCAAAGCTTTTTTATTTTCAGACCTAAGAGTCCTGTTAGGCTAATAGGTTTTGATGTATTTCAGAGCTGGGCAGGCTAGCGACTTGTAGAGTATGTTGTGTAGAGTTATATACACGAAGAGTAGGTGACTTGGGAATTCTAGACAGTTAAATGTTTGTAAGGATGTACAATGATGTGTGCTAGTTCTAGAGTTTGTGGCAAACTTGGCTACTTTGTTATAACACCGTTCCATTTTGGATCTAGTAGATGCCTTTAAGTTTGTGAGTACAGGGGCACCATAAAGAAGGGATGGTACAAGGAAAGTTTTGGCAAGAGTAATCCTGCTAGAGGAGTTTGTTTCTGTGGAGTATTCCAAGTTTGTTTTTTTTTTTATGTTTTGTTGAACATGGAAATTACATTTTAAGTGATCGTCAATGATTATACCTAGCAGTTTTGTGCGGTGTACTAATTTCTATAGTGTTTTTTGTCAGCGGAGTGCATTTTGAATTGATGTCAGTTGATAGGGCAATTACTGGGCTGGAAGAGATGCAGTTTACTTTTCTTGGGGTTAAGGAAGAGTTGGGATTTGGTAAGCCAGGATTCAAAGGCAGAGAATGTTTGTTGTGTGGTGGAGAGTAGATCGGCTGGTGTGGGAGAGATCTGCACATTGAATGAGTGTTCCAGAAGATGAGGCCTTGCATAGGTAATTTGTGAATATATATTGAACAGTAGAGGTCCTAGGATAGAGCCTTATGGGACTCCAGTGTGGTTAAGTAGAAAGGAGAAGATACTACTGGAGCATTGTACTGCTTGTTTTCGATTATATATCTAACTGTGGAACCATTGAAGGGTGGGAGTGGTTAGGTCTAAGTGAGAGAGTTTGCCCAGGAGTAAGGAATGTGAGACTTTGTCAAATGCCTTTGAAAGGTCAAGAAATACGGGTCTACATTACATCGTCGAACTCGCAGGAGTTCGAACGGTGTAATATTGAACTGGGAAGTTTGAAATCCAAATAGTACGAACACACAGAACAGCGATTTTGTTTCCCAGGGGAAAAAATTGCTGTTCCAGTACAAAAACAAAAAAAAACACGTACACTTTAAACTTATATTAATGTGGGGGGCTGTGCCCCCCTACTTAAATATACCAACTCTGAGATAGTACCACAGTGGAGGAAATAGCAAAGCCACGAAAACGGCCCACCGATTTATCCCTGGGGGTTGGTGTTCCGTGGCTTCGGTATTTTCACATTTCAAACATATGGGTTCGATATTACAACGTTCAGACTCCTGTGAGTTCGACATTGTAATATAGACCGAAGAAATACAGCTGATACAAGTTACTTGAGTCTCTAGCTCTGTTTACAGATTCTGTGAAGGATAGGAGGGCTGCTGATATGCTGTGACCTGGCCAGAAACCATGTTAGGTATTAGAATGAAGGTTATTTTGTAGCAGGTATTCCATGAGTTGCTGATGGATACATTTTTCAAGTATTTTAGAAATGGGAGAAAGTATAGATATGGGTCATAAGCTGGTAATGTCAGAGGAGTCACCCCCTTAGTGAACAGGGATAATGTGGGATATTTCCCGGATAGTTGGCAGTAGTGATTCAGCTACAGATCTATTTAGCAGGATGCTAATGGGGGTAAGCTAGAGAGTCAGCAGCTAGTTTTAGGAATTGAGGAGAGAGGTTGTCTGCTGAAGTAGAGCAGGGTTTAAGTCTCTTCAGTAGTCTTTTTAAGAGGGTAGTAGGTACTGGTTGTAGTGAAAAAGAAGTCATATTCATGGAAGGAGGTTTTGGGCCACTGAGACTATGGGGTGCAGCCATGGGTAGTTTTGAAGGGGGGTCAGTACCAGACTATGGGGTGCTGCCATGGGTAGTTTTTGAAGGGGGGTCAGTACCAGATGACAGGGTGCTGCCATTAGTAGAAGAGAAGGGAAAGGAGGGGTGCTGGTATAGGGGGTTATAGTGATCAGATCAGCTATAGATTTTATAAAATGACTGTTGAAATCACTGTCTAGTTCAGAATGAGACGTACTGGGAGAATATTGGTGTTTTTTTTAACCTGATTTAAGTAAACTTGAGACTGAAGACCAAAACTTTTTTGAATTGGTTTTGGGCCCCTGTTGTAGTTGGGTGTAGTAAAGTTGTTTATATTTTGGTAATCTTTTTACTTTATTACGCAGCTGTTTGAAAAGTATCAGATCGGTTTGCCTTTTTCTTTGCTTGTAAAGATTCCAGGCTTCATCCCTATTTTTCAGTAAATCTTTACATCCCTTGGTTAGCCAGGGGACACAATTCTAATTCTTTTAGTGCATTCTGGTACCAGCATGTCAAGTAAATGTAGGAAACAGTTGTTGAAGTAGATCACAGCATCATCTAATGGTAGATGTTTTAATGTTGACCAATTAGTCTTAATTAGTAATTCATTGATTTTGTCTACAGAGACTTTAAAAGGGTTGCGTACAGATTTTAGGGTGTGTGTTTTAGGTATGTGTGGGTTAGCTCTAGAGGCAAAAGCAGGAAGGTGGTCCCTTAGGGTGTTAGGAACAGTGACAGTGGATATAAAGTTAGAAGGATGTGATATCAAGTTCCAGTAGATTGAAGAGTGTAGTGTTTGTTGTGTCTAGTGGGGCAGTTGATAAGTTGTGAGAAACCATAAAGGTTGATGCTATTTGTTGGTAGTTTTGTTGCAAGAGATCACCAGTCTATATTGATGTCTCCTAAAATAACAGTCTCATGTTTAAAAGTTTGGGTGGTCCAGGGTAGAAATATTTTGTCCTGGGGGAATATAGAGCACAATGATACAGCTTTGTTTGGTACTATTCAGACTTAGGAAGGATATGAGCACTTCTGCTGTCGAAAAAGTAGGGGGTAAAGTTAGTATACGGTGTAACATTAAGGGTATCAGGATATATTAGTGCTACACCTCCACCTCTCTTATGGTTTTCGGTCTAGTCTGATTATGTTTTAATTAGGTGGTGTTGGTTCCAAGTCTCTGATGGCAGGTTTTAGCAGTGTTTCTGTTAGGGCTAAAATGTCAGGTTTGTATTGCTCTATCCAGGCATACAAAGGGGTTATTTTGTTAAGAAGGCTTCTAATGTTACAGGTTGTAATACATCAGAACCTCCACAGTTGACCAACTCCCTACATTGACCACCTCAAGTTGACCTAATTTTCATAGACCGGACATGTAACACATGTACTCAGTGGAAGCCTGACCCCTCTATATTGACCACCTCTGTAAGTTGTATGTTGACCACTTGGACTGTGACACTCAATATTAAATTTACCCGCAACAACTTGTCCAGTTGAGTCCACTCTACACCAAGGGGTAGAAGGTGAGGGCTTTGCCCCTTACTTGCATTATTTTTTCTTTAGTACAAGTTCTTTTTTCATGTTTTATTATTACCACCTACTGGATTGGGCCTAACATCCTATTGTTTATCAAATGTTGCTGAAGACTTTTTCAATGTGAAGGACTGGTCTGAATTGTAGGTACAGCCTACAATTACTGAACAATTTTACAGTTAATCAAGACATGATAGCCCAAAGGAAAGAACTCAAAAGAGCTGACATTAAAGGAAAAGGTTGATCTACATTTTCTAGAAAGCAGAAGCCAAAGAAAGGCGGAACATTTTGGTGTTAAGACCACAGTTATCAACATCCAAAAACAAACATGAGTACTTGGAGAGATATGGTAAGGAAAGCAGACACCTACAGCGAAAAAAAAAGGACCACTTCCCCCGATGAAATCAGTAAAGCCACATTAAGCTGGTTCAAACAAATGAGGGCAGTTAACACCTGATTCTCTGGGCCGATGATCCAAGAAGTTGCTAAAAAATCTGCACAGGAATTCAGGGTGGCAGATTTCCAAGCATCAGGTGGTTGGCTTGAGAAATTTAAACTGTGACACGAGATCTCCCAGAAAGTCTTATGTGGTGAATTCAATGAAGTTCCAGTAGAAGTTGTGGAAGAGTTCATCAAAAAGTTCCCGAGCTTTGCCAGAGGTTTCAAAGATGATGACATCTTTAACACTGATGAGTGCGGACTCTTTTTCAAGGCGATGCCTGATAGCAGCCTCGACATGAAGGGTGACAAAAGAGTGTAAAAATTTCCAAAGAAAGTTTCACAGTTCTGCTTTGTGCTAGCTCAAATGGAGAAAATCTAAAGCCTTTGGTGATTGGTAAATCGGCAAAGCCATGCGCATTCAAGAACCTGAAGCCCAAAGACCTCCCTGTCACCTGGAGAGCAAACAAATGAGCATGGATGACTGGGTGCCCTATTTGAGGTGTGGGTAAGGGGTATCAACTGACAAAAAGAAGAAGAAACAGTCTACTCTACTGACAGTAGACAACTGTCCTGGCCATCCGCAAGTGAATCATCTCGCGAACGTGCCACTGAAATTTCTGCCTCCAAACATGACCCCAAAAATCCAACCTCTTGACCAAAGCATCATCAAAACATTTAAAATGCACTACCAAGTCCAGCTCCTGCAGTGGGTCATTATTAACACACAAACCTGTAATCCAAGCAACTCCATGCGCTACATCAGTTAATGCTCCGGATGCTGTCCTCTGGATCAGTTCTGCTTGGAATAAAGTTCAGCCAGAAATGATACAGAACTGTTTTGAGAAAGTTGGATTTGTCACAACAACCCAATGTTTTGGCCCCATCAGACAGTCCATCTCCCATTGCAGAATTAGGAGTAGATTTTGAAGGTTTTGTTGCAAAGGATGATGTAATGAACCTGACCCAGAAGCAATTTTCCTAACGATATTGACCAAAGTACAGACCACCGCAAAAGTGCATGAAGCAGCTGATGAAGTAGAAGAAGCAAGTGAGGATGACATGGAAATTGCAGACTCCAAAAGAAGAGGATGTCAGGCATCTGATAATGCAGCTGAAGTCATTTGCTGTGGAAAAATGCCCAGGTATGCTGAGTGGTGTAGCCAGCATTAAGAGTGCTTTCTTCACTTACCTATATAATAAGAAAAAGAAACAGAGCAAGACTGACTTTTTTCAGAAAGAATGACTAAACCATGAGAAACCAATACATGTACTGATTTTGTATGACCCTGTATGCATGACTTCGTATTATATTCTCTAATAAATGCTGTACAAGAAAGTAAAGTACATGTATGTCTCAGTACAGCAGGCCTAGTTCCTTATGATGACCACCTCCGTATGCTGACCAGTTTGTTACTTATAGAGGTTCTACTGTATTTTGATATTTAGGGGCTGCTCTGTTGCTTTGGTTAGTGTTAGCGTCACCACATTGTAGCAGTAAAGATATTTCACAGGAAAATGGTGTTTTAAGTCTTTTGGGGTAGGTATATATCACAGGGGTGAGGGAAGGTTTACTATAATCTGTGTAAAGGAGTTTTGGAGCTGAGTAATAGAGTAGGTTGTAGAAAAAGATCTGTGGAGAAATGTCTGCAAAGCTATCAAATTGTGACTGGTAGGTGGTAGCTGTGGCATACGAGGGGGAAAGTGTGTTTAGAGCAAGACAAGGAAGTGACGCGTGTGTAAGTACTACTAACAGGGTGGTTAATGTGGTTAACAGCAGAATAGTTAGGGGATAGTACATGCTAGATGGGGTTTTGGTTTAAGTGATGTAATGTAGTGTTTGTGGTATGGATTGTGTGTGTTGAGATTTGATAAGTGTGGGTGTTTGGAAAAGTACAGTTTTGTACCTACCATAAATCTAGATGTCCGAGAGGTATGCATCTGCAGTCCTAACAAATGGGTTGTCCTGCCTCAGGCAGCCCTTCGGTCGGCCGGATTCCAAAGTCTGGGTCTGGCCTCGGCTGATGTCGCACTTCACCCGATGTCATAGCTGCAGTTAACCGGGTATAAAGGCATCAGCCGACGCCATTTTCCTCAGTGTTTCTTGCCCCAGATGCCAGGTGCCCTCTAGGAAGGCTAAATTTAGATAAATGCAAATGTTTCCAAACAATAGAGAGCAAATAGAAATAAACATGTATATACATATATACAAACAAATACACCATAATAGATTCCCCCAGCTAGCTAAGAGATGGGCAAACACACTAGGAGTACCACAGAGGGGAAGGAGGGTGGGTAATCCTGACTGCAGATGCATACCTCTCGGACATCTACATTTATGGTAGGTACAAAACTGTACTATGTCTTTCAAGGATGCATCTGCAGTCCTAACAAATGGGTAGAATACCATAGCCAAACTGGGGGAGGAGGTACTAATAAGATTATGGTGTAGTTAAGATCCCTTGCAAAACAGCAGTGGCAAAACCTGCTCGGGATCTGGAGTATAAGGGTAGATTATAATGCTTGGCAAATGTATGCACGGAGCTCCAAGTAGCAGCCTCTAAAATGTCTTTGGTAGCCACTCCTCGTAAAAAAGCTGTAGTAGTGGCTGTAGCCCTTGTGGAGTGAGGTCTGATGTTTTCTGGAGTTGTCCTTCCATGATAAGAGTAACAAAATCTAATGCAATTTCCTATCCATTTTGAGATTGTCTGTTTTGAAATTGCTTTTCCTTCCATTCCTGTTGCATATGCTACTTGAAGCTGGTCAGTTTTTCTATTGTTCTTGGTTCTGTCCAGGTAGTAGCGCAATTGCCTATGCACATCCAAGGTATGTAGTAGTCTTTCCCCCCTGTTCTGTGGGTTGGGGAAGAATGTAGGTAGGTGGATTGCTTGGTTTAATGATACCCTGGAGACCACCTTTGGCATAAAAGTAGGATTAGTTCTCATGGACACTCTATCCTGATGGAAGATAAGGAAGGGCTGTACTGCCATTAATGCCTGTAATTCAGAAACCCTTCTTGCTGAAGTAATTGCAAGCAGGAAAGCAGTTTTCCATGATAAGTACTGTAATTCTGCTGTTGCTGCTGGTTCAAAAGGGGAGTGTCAACTTTTCTAGCACAAAGTTCAAGTCCCATGTAGGCAATGGTGGCTTCCTTGGTGGCTTTACATTTTTAATTCCTCTCAGAAACTGCCTGAGTAGAGGATGAGAGAAGACTGGAGGATCCATGTTGTATTCTGCTGAAATAGCTGACGCATGAATCTTAATGGAAGAGTAGGACAGGCCATTGTGGAAAAGCTCTGCTAAGTATTCCAGGATGTTAGCTATGTTTACCTGTGATACATTTTCTCCTTTTGCTGCACTCCAAATGAGATATCTTTTCCATTTTGCTGAATAAGTTTTTCTTGTTGAGGGTCTGCGAGCCTCCAAGATAATGTCTTTAACCCTTTGAGATAAATCTGGGTTATTTTGTCTTATGCAATGTTCCAAGCAGCTAGCTGCAGTGTTTTCAAGTTTGGATGCAGGGTTTTGAAGTTGTTCTGTGTTAGCAGTAAAGGAACTAGGGGTAGAGGCCATGCGTGTTCCCGAGACATACTCCTCAGTAATGGGTACCAATGCTGCCTCGTCCAGTCTGGAGCTATCAGGATGATCCTTGGGTGATCTTCTTTGATCTTCAATAGCACATTGTGCATCAAAGGAAGAGGTGGGAATGCATATGCTGTCAGGTTTTCCCAACTGAAAGATAGGGAGTCCACCTTCCAAGCAAGTGGGTGGTATGTCCTTGTGCAGAATTTTTTCAATTGGTGGTTGTGTGGGGATGCGAACAAGTCTGTTTCTGGTAGTCCCCATTTCCTTGTAATGGATTTGAAGATGTCTGGATGCAGCATCCATTCGTGGGCATCTGTGGTAGTTCTGCTTAAGGTGTCTGCTAGTATATTTTCTTTTCCTGGCACAAATATTGCCTGGAGCTGAATGTTGAGGCTCAGGGCCACATTCCAGAGGTCCATTGCCATCCGGCATAGAGGATATGAATGCGTGCCTCCTTGTTTGTTGATATACCACATAACTGTGGTGTTGTCCGTCCTTATCAGCAATTGACCCTGTTGAAGAAACGGTCTGAATGTCTGAATTGCCAGTTTTACTGCCAGCATCTCTTTTTGATTTATGTGTAGGTTCAGCTGGTCTTGAGTCCATAAGCCTTGTATGCACTTGTCCAGCATGTGTGCCCCCCAACCGAGGTCTGAGGCGTCCGTGGTGATAGCCTGGCTTGGTTGAGGGCTGTGGAAGGGCAGTCCTTTGTTCAATTGACAGGCCTGAGCCCACCATCGGAATTCTTGCTTCAGGCATGGAATTATTGGAATTTGGGTTTCTAGGCTGTGCTTGTGCTGAGACCATAAATTCCTTAGGTACCATTGCAACTTCCTCATATGTAGTCTGGCATGTGGAATCAATATTATGCAGGATGCCATGTAACCCAGGGCTTGCAGGACTTTCCTTGCTGTAAGCTGGTTCTGCGTTGTTAATGCCATGAAATAGAGTGGTAGGTGCTTCTGCTTTTCTGCTGTGAGGGATGCCATTTGGTTTGATGTGTCCAGTTCTGCACCCAAGAAAGTTATCCTTTGGGATGGTATCAGCCTTGACTTTTTTATATTGACTGTGTATCCCAGGGCTTGTAGTAGGTGAATGACCTTTTTCAAATCTTTTGTTAATTTGTTTTTGTTGTCCGCTTGTAACAGGCAGTCATCCAGGTAAGGGTAAATTTGAATTCCCTGAAGCCTGCAATGAGCAATTACTGATGCCAGGCATTTTGTGAATACTCTGGGCGCAGTAGATAAGCCAAAAGGCAATGCTGAGAATTGATAATGCTCTGATCCTGCAAGAAATCTGAGGTATCTTCTGCAATTTGGTCGTATGGGGACGTGCAGGTATGCCTCCTTGAGATCTAGAGTTACCAGCCAAGACTCCTTGCCCAGCATGGGAAGAAGCTGCTGTAGGGTCAGCATCTTGAATTTTGGAACAATGAGATATGTGTTCAGAGCGGACAGGTCGAGAATAGGTCTCCATTGGTTTTCCTTTCTTGGCCCCAGGAAAAGTCTGGAGCAAAATCCTTGCCCTTGTTCCATAGACGGTACCTTTTCTATAGCTCTCATCCTTATTAAGTGGCCTATTTGTTCTAGAGCGTTTGTCTTTTGATTTGGAGGTAGGTTTGGCATTCCTCTCTTCCTTGGTAGAGTATGGAAGTGAAACCTGTAACCTTTGTCTATTTTCTGTAAAATCCATTTGTCTCCTGTAATGTAATGCCAGTTTACTGAAAATAAGGCTAGCTTTCCGCCTAAGGGTGCTTCTAGTTGTTCCCTGGTAGGCGGTTTCAGAGCCAAGTCACTGTGATTGTCCTGTGGAAGTGGTAGTGGCTGGATCTGTGGCAGTACTTCGCTGGTTGTTAGGCTGCCACTGACGTCCCCTGTAGGCACCTCTGGATTGACCTCTGCCTCTTGGGCACCTATTCCTGCCTCTCTGCGCTCTGGTGGTGTCTGGAAAGAACCAATTCTTGGAAGGCCAGTTCCTACTAAACCTTGGAGGCTGGACCTGTAAGAAATCCTTGACTGTCTGGACAGATTTTGCTTTCTCTTCCACCTTCTTCAACACTTCACTTTTTCTGACATCGGCTGAGGCAAGAAAGAGTCCCCAACAGGGTACTTAGCTTTTTAGAAGTCTTCGGTAGTAGCAATCTCTGGTTCTGACCGACCGGCACTTGCGAACAGCTTCTGCTTCGGGCGCCACGCGGCAAGAAAGACTGAGGAAAATGGCGTCGGCTGATGCCTTTATACCCGGTTAACTGCAGCTATGACGTCGGGTGAAGTGCGACATCAGCCGAGGCCAGACCCAGACTTTGGAATCCGGCCGACCGAAGGGCTGCCTGAGGCAGGACAACCCATTTGTTAGGACTGCAGATGCATCCTTGAAGGACATCTGCTCTATAGGGTGATGTGTGAGGTGTGGAAGAGGAGGAAGCTGATTGTTCCTGTACAGAGGAGGTGGAGTATTGTAAGTATAAGTGCAGGAGTAGTGCGGGTGAGTGGGATTTGGGGGGAGGGGAGCGGAGTGAGCCTGAGTGTAGCAAGGCTGAATGGAGTGAGAAGAACAAGGTGATGTACCTACCAAGCAAAAAAAAAAAAAATCTCCTGACCAGTAAGTCGAAGCTACAGATAATAGGTCAGTACCATAAAAACAGTCTCTCCGTAGCTTTGAGATGTAATCCTATTAAAATGTGCTAATCCTAATATTCCTGAGGTTGTAGACTTGTTTCTGTACTCTGATTGTACTTAACATACCACAGACTAAAATTGCACCTGGGGAAAGAAGAAAACTGCAAGGGTGGATGTGTTACAAGACTGGGTTTTACTATTAAACTGGTACGAGGGACTGTAACAACCACTGGTTACACCATCTAAGGTAGTGAGGGGGAGGAGACCACCTACTTACAGCGTCACAACAACTGTGCATGCCGAAGACTGTATTCCTGCTTTAGAACTGGAATTAAATGCTGCTAAACGAGACATTACGGTCATAGAGAGGCAAAACAGACTGAAAGATGGGCAGGTTCCAGGGTGGTTTCAACAATCTTGCTGTGGAGTGAAATGGACACAATCATCGAACTACAACTGCGAATAGCCACGTAAGCAAATTTTTTTCCAGGGGGAAAAAAAAAAAAAAATCGCTTGGCGAACCAAAACCCACACACGCACTGTCAAACTAAAAGTGGGGGGCTTTGCCCCCCCAACTAAATATACCAACTCCAAGATTGCTCTACAGTGGAGAAAAGGGCAAGTTCCCAACTATGGGCAAACAGCTTTTTTCCCCTGGGAAAAAAAATCGCTTACGTGGCCGTTAGCAGTTGTTGTAGTAGTTCAATGATCTTGGGCAAATCATTAGATATTGGCGTAAGTGACGTTCTGATTTGCTAATATAGACTTGAGAGAACAGTTCGGGTTAGCAAGAAACTCAGTTGGGACAGGAGGATGCTTAGCAGGGGAGAAGCAGCAGTGTTTGGGAAATTAAAAGGTGGGCAGGTTCCAGGATGGTTTCGTGATCTTGCAGTGGAGAGAACAATACATGTTAGCAAGAACCTCTGTTGAGGGGGAAGGATTCTTAGCAGGGCAAAATCAGCAGTGTTTGGTAATTGTCGAGCACATTAAGGATGGGATGCAGCAAGGACAAACTGGTTCCTACAGCAGCATTTTGTAATTACAAAAAAAAAAAAAGTCAACTAACTAAATAAATAAATACATTTAGGTAGAAGAGTTCAGGAGTTCAGAAGCCACAGGAGAATGGTCCTAGCAAAGCTCAATCTGAACTGTGAGAAGTAACCTTTTAGTGCTCTGTAAAAGTATGCACAAAGGACCAAGCAGCAGCAACTAGAATACTTCGAGTCCCACTGTTTTAAAAAAGGCATAAATGATGCCAAGGCCCTGGTAGAGTGGGCCTAGACCCTGCATGGAATAGTTTTTGTTATGGTAAGTATAACCAAAAGTAATAGCCTTAGACAATCATTTGCAAACAGTGTTTTGACACAGGTTACCCCTTCTTATCTACACAAGAAATAATTGTTCTGCAGATCTGAAAGATTTAGGTCTGTTGAGATAGCACCCGAGTTGTCTGTCTATATCCAAGGCATGGAGTATCCTTTCTCTCTCATTTTTTAGTTTAGGAAAGAAAACAGAGATGACAGCTTGGCTTAAAGTAAACTTGAATACCACTTTAGTCATAAAAGAGGATTACTTATTAAAGAAACCTTGTCCCCATGAAAAAAGAGGTAAGGCTGACTCACCATAACAGATTGCAACTCAGATATCCTTCTTGCAGAATTCAGATCAATCAGTGAATCTGTTTTCCATGTTAAGAACCTCAAGTTGGCCATATTAGCTGGTTAAAATGGAGTAAGTTTTAGCTTCTCCAACACAAAATTAAGACCCCAAGGAGGGGCCACCAGTTTACTTGGAGGCCTCTTATGCAAAACCCCTTTGAAGAACATTTTGACATGAGGCTGCCTTGAAATATGATGACCCGTGGGCAGACATGCTGGAATGGCTAATAAATGAACCTTGACAGAGCAATAAGAAACGCCATAGGATAGTAACTCACACAAATACTGCAAAACCAGAGAATAATTAGCCCTGAATGGGTGTTGCTTATGTTGTTGGCACCAACTAGAAAACCTTTTCCATTTGCTAATATATGATTTTCTAGTAGTAAGCTTTCTTGCCTCCATTAGTAATTGCTGTACGCACTCAGTAAACAGATGCCTTAAAGGAATTAAGATCCTGTCATTCAGGCAGTCAAATAAAGAAGACTTTCTCAAACACCCCTGTTCTTGTTTGAGTAAATGCAGTCTGTGAGGAAGCTTGTGATAAACTGCCCCTGACCATTTCCAAAAGAAGAATGAATTGCCAGTTGGCTGTTCAAAGGAGAGAGAGAGAGAGGTCTACTTGAGGAACTCCCCATAGATGATCAAATCTTGGAAGACCCCTGATCTAGTTTCTACTTGTGAGGGTCTGCCTGGTACTGCTTAGGTTGCCTGCCAAACAATTTTGCTTCTACGGAATGCAGGATGCCTGTAGAGTACAGTAAAGATTGTGCAGTGAAGCTATATCCCAAGCTAACATGGCTAGTCTACAAAGGGGGCATGGCATCATTCCCTCTTACTTGATGTACCATGCGACTGTGGTATTGTCTGAAACTAACCAAAGAGGTCACAGGGACGAAAGATGGTTCAGAGTTTTGAGTCCCTTGACCAAGTCAAGCATATCCTAGATATTTGCTTGCATCTGTCCTTAGCATCCCATATCCTCTGCACTTTTATCCTTCCTGAAACTGCCCCCCAAGTGAAATCAGAAGCTTCTGTAGTGGCTGACTGATTTGGAGAAGGGGGGACCTGGATTCAAGGATATCTATTTTCTCCACCAAAAGATCTTTTTTTCTGGTATGAAAAGAAAGGGTGTTGATACTGGGACCAAAGATATTTCAAATACCACTCTAGCTTTCTCATGTGGAGTCTTGACAGAGGGTATCATGAGAATCAGGGAGGGAGAAGGGGGGACCTGGATTCAATGATATCTATTGTCTCCACCAAAAGATCTTTTTTTCTGGTAACCCCCAGCACTGGGATTTGAAAAGAAAGGGTGCTGATACTGGGACCAAAGATATTTCAAATACTACTCTATCTTTCCCATGTGGAGTCTTGACAGAGGGTATCATGAGAATCATAGATGCAATGAGACCCAACATCCAGAGGCAGTCCCTTCTCAGTGACTGAAGTCTGACTGGCGAACCTTAGAAAAAAAAAATCTAAATAAAGATCTGTTTTTTCCTTTGGAAGAAAAGCTCTTTGAACTGAAGTGTCTAGTTGACATCCCAGGAACACAATCCTGTATGAGGGAGTCAAGAAAGACTTTTGAATATTCTCTTGGAATCCCAGCTTGTGTAAGAGATCTCTCACCTGAAAGACTCTGAAAAAATTGTCTAAATATTGGAAAAAATGGGTACTCTGTAGCTTACATTGAGCTGCGAATGGAGACAGGCATTTCGTGAATACTTTTGGTGCGTGTATTATTCAAAGAGTAAGGCAGAAAACTGATAATGTGATCCAGATACACAAAATTCTAAGAAATGTCTTAAGTCAGGTTTAATAAGGATGTGAAGAAGTGGTGGAAACAAGAGTCTGATCTGGGGAAGAGGAATGACCTCATCAGTAACCTTGACAAATGATTTTCCATTTGGCAGAAAATCTGCTACAAAAGAGAAAAATGGAGTTTCAGACTTTCAGGAAGACAAAAAGGCCATGGTGGGAGGGGGGGTCACAAGGACTCTTGAACAGTCATTCAGACAGGCTGGACTGTCCTTGGTTTTGGGATGTTTGAAATTTCTCTTTGGAACTCCTTGCCATTTCATAAACATCTGTCTACCTGAATTTTGTTGAGACCGTTTATTCTGCTTTTTTTGCCAAATCTGTATGAGGAGATAGAAAATACCACGCACAACTTGGAAAAGGACAGCAAAAAAATCTTGAGATTCACTGCTTGGAAAAGGACAGCAAATAAAATCTTAGAGAGATTCCCTGCTTCAACTAGCCCCTTTCATCACATTTTTGGTCACTTCTGCAGCAGAGGAGGCAAACACTAAATCTATATCCAAGGGAGAATTTAAAATCTCATTTTTAACATCATCTGGGAGGTTCTGAGAACATAGCCATGCAAACTTCCTTAAAACAGTACCAGTGCCCATAGCCCTGGAAAAAGTATCAACAGAATCATACACCCACTACAAACAATGAGTCATGGCCTGGGCAATAGAGAACCCAAGTTATTTACAGCAGATTTTTTTCACACAAGAAGAAACTGCAGATAAATCATTCCTCAAAGTTTGCTCAGACAAACTTTGAAAGTAACATTTGAGCCTGACAATTCAAAAATTTCAAAATCAAAGTTGCAGAAGCATAATTTTTTTTCCATACATTACAATAATTTTCGCATCCTTAGCAGAGAGAGTAGGATTGGAATTAGCTAAGTACTTAGCAGTAGTAGGATCAACTCAAGTTATAGTTGCTGGGTCAATTTTGGGAATAGTGTATAAACTTTAAAAGACTGATTAAATTAATACATCCTATCTACCTTTCTAGGGGCAAGCTGGCTAACAGGAAAAATTGCAGACAGTATCACACACATCCCTTAACGCAGACAGATAGAAGGGAATGGGTACGGATCCGGGAAAATCCTTGTGTAACAACTCAGTATTTTATGAGAGACTGTGAACCAAGGACTGTTCTACTGAAAACACAGGCACATTTTAACTAGAATCTCGAGAAAGAGAAACCTCCACAATAAGAATCAGACACTGAGATATTCTCTGAGTCTGAATCAGAAATCTAAGGGAAGAATGTATCCATCCCTGTATCTTCCTGTTCAGATTCAGAATTTTGAATTTCCTCATGAAAACAGAAATCCTTCCTTTTACCAGAAACTAATTTACAAGAAGCAATAGCCTAAATTAAACCCTGAGACAGCCCCAGTAAACTACTCCTATCCACAGACATTTGAGGAGTAGCAGCTACATACCTGGTTTTCAGTTTCTTTTTAACAGCAAATATACAGCCAACAGTGTCACTAATGGCAGATGCTGCTACCCCAGGGATGTGAACAGCATTATGACACAACAGGGAAACCTTCCCTGTTCCCTTTCCCAGAACCGAGAGTGGTTCTCATTTGCCCACTTCGGGGACTCCAACAGCCGCAGAGGATGTGGCTAACCCCCAGTCCATACTGGTTGTAGGTGCTACACCAGATGTATTCTATGTAAAAGATGAGTGCTCTGAGGTAAAACAAATGGCCTTAGCAATCACCCACCTGCAGATAAGGCAAATTACTAGCCTGCTGTGGTGACAAAGGCTGTTTACTTAACTTTTTCTTTTTGTGGCTGAAAGAAGGATTGACTCTGTGGGACCAGTAGTCTGGTCCATGGTCATGTCAAAAATAGTGCTTCTTTCCTGGGGAAGACAAGCAATTGACAGTAAAACTACCTGTCCACAACAGTTACTTTTTTTACAACAGAAAAAGCACAGTACAAGCACTTTACAACACTGAGTCCCACAAAGGAAAAATAAACAATTTCTTCATAGAAAATAAGTTTTCAGTTAGTTTACACTACCTTTAAACTGAAAGAAAAAAAATTAGTGCTCCTTTTAAAAGTTACAGTCTACTAAAACAACACTCCCAGCTTCAAAATAACTTGTCTGAAGAGGAAAGTAATAATCATCAATAAAATTAAGAAATTAGAAGTTTTTGCTCCTGAAGGGAACCCATCTGCTCAGTGAAGGAAAGCACAAGCCATCTGTTGATCCTCACAAGCCTCAGAGAAGCAAACTCTTTGGCAGCATTAAAGCTCTGATGGTCTTCGTACCCAAATTATATTTTAGTCAGATCAGCTTAAGATGCTTAACAGTATGGTTATACGGAAGGGGCCCTGAGGCTTTGAAAGCTGGCCAGCTGTTACATCCCTGGCAGGATATAACAAATATATAGCTAAGGCTACTGCAGCAGTGAACAATACAAAGAACAAGTAAATTTTCCCAGTACAAGTCACAGGACACTTTAGAAAAGTCCTATAACTGCTTAAAAGCAATATTAAGTGTACAAATAGCACAGCAGCAAGTTAAAATTCTCAGAGGAACTAACAGCAGTTGTAAACTGCAAGAATATTATACTAAAAAGTTAACACACACACTATATACAAAAAATAAATAAATCAGAAGTACATAATAATAAAGAGGAAGGGAAGTTCCCAAAGAGATCTTACCAGAGTATAGAAGCTGTAATCCACAAATGCAAGGAGATTTAACTGTGACATTCCTACAGCTGGCAGTACAAGACTAGATAAATGACTTTCTGTGACAAGGGTTAGGCCTCCCCTTATAGAAGGTGCTTAGCCAATCCCTTATCACAGTCACAAGAGGAGATTCTGAGCTCTGGAAAGCTGCCATTGCAGGTTTGTGTGCAGCACAGAACCCATATGCTACTGATGAGCACAATGGCATTAGTAAAAATCCACTGGGGGAGAGCTAGATTAATCAAGTCAAACAATGGCTACCTATATGATTACGTCAAGACAGCTCAATTTCTTTTTTCAGCATTACTAGAACATCTTGTAGGGATACATATGTATCACAGAGAATGCCACTTCCACTATCAAATCAGGTGCAAAAACAAACATACAGACAAACATCTCCCCTTAAGACTTCACAATTTAATGTTCTGCAAACCAAGAAGCACTGAAAGACTGTTTTCTGAAAAACCTAAAGAAAAGAAGGTGGAAGTTAAACTGAAGAAAAATAAATACATGAATGACAAAAACAAGATCCAGACTCAAAAAAGAATTATAATTTACAGTACCTGTTGTGATTCATGTAAAAGCAGAATTAGTTCCATTCTAACTGAGGCCAGACCTCCCCCATGTGATCCATGAAGGCTACAGTAGCTAAGAAACATTCTAAGAAGAGACTGGTTTTTCAGAAGCCACTGCTGTCTTCTTTCTAAATATTTTCGTTGTTGCAATGCTTTTTGATGGATCAATCCTTCCTCTCCATCATTTTCTTTTACATTAATTTCATCTAAAGTCATACTGCCTGCTACTTTGAGATCTTCTACTTCAGCATTGTAGTCACAAGTTTTTTGCAAAGCCATAACTTCGCGTTCAAGCCAATGATACAACTGGTAACGGAGTTTCCCAACATCTACTTCATAGCCAGTAGACATGGTACGAAGTTCTGCTGTAAGAATCTTCAGACATGCTCTAAATTTTAGCTGCACAGCAAGAATATCTTCTGATGGACTGAAAGTATCACTTTCACTGGTATTGTCAAGAGAGTTTGTATATGAAGTACTGCTTTCATCTTGATTCTTAACTGTAGCTTCTTCTTGATGGTTTATTTCCTTCATTGAAAGTCCAGATTCATCATCTACCTCATTATCACTATCCCAGTTCAACTCTAAAGGCGCTTCATGGATGACCACAGATGGCTGACTCCAGTCAAAAGAAGCTACAGAGTCCAAGTGTTTACCTGTCAAAAATTCAGAGGATGATCCATATCCATTTACTAGTGTCTGCACCCTATCAACACTAGAGGCTTTCTGATCTTTTGTTCCTATTGTCGTATAGTAAGCTGACATTTCTTCACTCACTTCTGTCAGGGTAGAACATTCTTTGCTTAGCAAGGGCTTAGACCTATTCACCACTTTAGGCATCTTTGACAATACATCTAAGGCAAGCATTGGACAGCCAGCTCTCAAGTGGGCATGTGCTGTTGTGAAAAATAATCTTCTCTCATCTAAATTGATTTTATCTGCTAAGCTACTTTCTGCTGTTAGGCCCATCTGAGTTGAAGACTTTTCAGCAGATGGAAAATGACGTCTTAGAAGAAGAGGATGTGTTCTTAAGTAATTGTAAAAATTAAATACCACAGGACTGCATGAAGACGTGATACCATCTCCTAAAAGAAAAACAAATGAACAACTTATAAGACAATCTAACTTCAGCTTTTTCAGTTTAGTGAACAATACTATCCCTAGTATGGAATTCTGAGACATGTTCAAGTCCTTTACAGTTAATCTCAGATCTTAAATATTAATCCTCTTTTGAGCATCTTCTGCTTAATATACATTTGGAAAGCTCACCCTCACTGTTCACCCACTGCCAACAACCTGAGCAGATTCCACAATGGACCACAGCAGCTGTTTCCACTCATAAGTGCACTCTGAAGACAGCAAAACGGAATCTGTACACAAACAAACCCACTTTACAGTTGACAGACATTCTCTATACTTATGGTATGCACTTAAGTGCTTACATGGCAAATACATATATTAACAACAACTTGTATCTGCAACTAAGAAACATATGTATACTGAGTCAGGGGCATGCAGACCAGAAGGAAACTAGCATACCCAAACAAACACACAGAAAATATGCATATGTGCATTACATGGAAGCACAACTGTTAAGATCTCAACACTGGCACTTTTATAGGGTGGACAAGAGGGTAGAAACAGTAGGAGGAAAATGAAAATCAAACATGTAAACCAAAAGGCTTATTTCACTTAATGGGTATGGCTTTGTGTTCTGATGATACAGGACTAAATATTGACCAAGAAGCTACCGAAGCTTGTCGACACTGGCTCACTCAACACAAGAAGGAAGTAAAAACCTTGTCTACTGCAAAAATGACACACAGTGGAAACTGGTTATTGGAGTTGATCATCAAAGGAACAGGACAAACGTGTTCATCAAGTAGTGTACACTAAAACTAAATTAAGCTTACTGGAAGCACACACATGTAGTGATCAGCATTGCAAGCAACACCTCAGGGGTGGCATGAGGTACCATATCTGGGCATTCTAAAAACCCTCATGGCTGCTATTACAACCTCTGATGACTGGTGCAGATGCTGGAGATGTGATGAGAAAGAGAGGCAACTGGGAACATGTTTTTTGGGAGCACAACGTGTTGGCAGATCTTTAAAATTCCCTTTAAAACATCTTATCACAAAAAAAAAAAAAAACATCCCATCAAAAGTGTTGGGGAAGCAAATGGCTAAAACGAAGGAAATTATTCTTCTGAGGTGTGACAGAGGAAAACTGCCTAGACATAAGTTTAATGTTACTGGCTGCCAAAAAAGCAATTACTAGAAAATGTAAATCACTTTATAAATCAATCGTAACTGAAGTACTGAATATTGTAAAAGAGATAAAGGAATTGGAAGCGAGATCTTTAAAAAAGGAAGGAACAAAATATATAAGAATAACTGGAATATGTGGGAATAACGCATGCAGAATAATGTTCAGGAGGAGGGGGAATGAGGTTTAAGGAAATGCAGGAATTGAGCAATTTATGTAATACTGGAGTGATTGGCAATTTTAAGTAGGAAAGAAAGAAAACATATGTAATGTATAAAGAATGTAAATGAAAACTGTTAATACAGTTCATTTTCCATTCTATTAATGTGTGTGTGCCTATGTCTTAAGTGATAATTTAATAATAATTACAACAAAACAACAAAGAAAAGCTATAAAAAAACAGCAAAGCCCTAGTTTCACAGACAGAAAACAAATTTGCTTAGGATAGAAAACAAAAGCCTTTCTAGAAAGTAAGAAAGAAAGCAACAGTGACCACTACCAACTCCCCAACCAATAATAATATTCTTCCACTTACCCTAAACTTTATTACAGAATATCAGTAGTTTTGTGTCTTTACAGGAGCTTTAGGCTCGCATTCCATGCTTTCTATCACCTGAGCACTCCCCCCTACACAACATTAACCCCTAGTACAATTCACTACAAACTTCTACTTTTCTCACAAATCAAAGAAACAAAGAACTGCTACTAAAGCTAACCTCCTCAAGGTCAGTAAGCTCCATCCAACCTTCCTCAGTCTAGAAGCACAGAAAATAGCTAAATCTCTCACTCATATCTTTAACCTTTCACTCACAAGTGACACAGTTTCTGCTCTTTTTAAACAACCCATAGCAATCTCATCCCCAAAAATGACATACCGTACTGACCCCAAGGACTGATGACCAATATCAAACCTCCGTCCCATTACAAAAGTATTTGAAAAAAATACTGTACAAACTACTTAAACACATAAATAGCAAAGGGCTTTTTGCTACAAAAGACAATTATGTACTTACCAATAACGCTGGATTTTTTCATCTTTGTCATTCTATATGGCTGTTGGGTCTTTGAGACTTTTTATGGATCAGACCCTGCCAAAACTAATGCTGTAGCATCAAATCTCTTTAAAATTTTTACTCCCATAAAGTACCCGGTTGTGAGGTTTCATCAGATAGAGTTTGCTAAGCTAAGATATAAAGAATCTTACTATATGCCTCTAAGAAAAAGGCCTTCCAATTTCCTCAGGGCTAGAAACAAGAAATGGTATGGTGGGAGGGAAGCCATATTAGATGGATGAAGATGAAAGGATCCAGTGTTATGTTAAGTACACAACTATTGTATCCTCTTCATTTTGTCCATCTGATCAGACTGTTGAGTCTAAAATCCCCAGCTCTTATCTCTTGGTGTCAGTTAGTTACTAGGCTAATGATCTATGAGAATCTTTACAAAGCCTAGCCATACACTCCTATGAAGTTTTTAGCCCTTACACTTTAAGTAGGAATAACCCAGAGATGAGAAGAACATTTACATGTTGCTATAATCTATTAGAGACAAGGGGTGTTTGCCAAAGGATACTGCTACATCTTTCTAAGCATTTAGTTACAGTCCACGATTTTAAGATCAGCTATTAGAGTTTGGGAAAGGTCCTTTTGCAGGATCTTGGTGCTGTCTGGAAAGTTTATGATGGCACCAAGTTTACAGTCTTGCGCAAACTTGGTCAACCACAAACCCTTAAAGGTAGCTTTGACCTTCAAGAATTAAATGCCAAAAGGTAGTGGCCCAAGGGCTGAAATCTGGGGCACACTGCTAGTGACAAGTACTTTGAAGAATGAAGAGCAGCTCACCCTAATTTCTTAGGTTATATTTGTAAGCTAGTTTGCTATCCAGCTAATTACACAGGGATTAACATTTACCGGGGATAGTTTTTGTACAATACCGAAGTGCGGAATGGTGTAGAATGCTTGTCACATCTAGACAAGTGGAATTTACTAATGTTCCCTCATCCATTACTTCAAAACCTTCTTAAAGAATTCAACCAAGTTAAGTAGAAAGATCTGCCCTTGACAAATCCAAACTGGCATGGGTTGAAAGTCAGTGGGTTACCTATGCCCTTATTTATTCATTCCATAATGATCCTTTCCATAGCTTTAGTGATCAGGCTGGTCAGACTTGTGGATCTAGAATTTCTAGAGTCTGCTGACTCCCCACCTTTGTGTCATCCCCTTGCACTAAGGTGGGGAGTGAGCCGAATCCCCACCTATGTATATCTGTCATCTCCTTGTAGAAAGGTGGGGAGTCTGCTAGCTCCCCACCTTTGTGCAAGGGGATGACAGATGCTGTCTGACATTTGGGACAAAGCCTGTTTGGAGGCTGATGATGAATAACCACTGTAAGGGGTCTGACGGGTTCTGATTCAGGCTCACCAGTAAGTAACCAGGTAACTTATCCAGCCCCATAGAAGCAGTGCTCTTGGCCTTTGATAGTGTCTTCAGGATATGTTCATGGGAGATTTGAGAAAGTGGTGATGATGCAAGTTGGAGACTTAACAAAAGCCCTTTCAGAATCGTGGCCCCAAAGGATATTCCAGATGTAGAAATTATGTCCAGCTTATAGTATTTAGCAAAGGTATGCAAGGAAGCCAATGTAATAGCTGCACAAATCTTATCCACAGAAGCATTTCTGAAGAATGCAGCACAAGTGGCAACCAATCTGGTGGCATGTTCTTGTGATTTTAGTGGTCAAGGACACTGGCTTGAAGAGCAAAGGACAAAGGTTAAGCAATACAAAATCCATCTGGACAAGGAAATCTTGGAGCCCCATGTAGTAGAAAGCAAAGGAAACAAACTAGAGGCATTTTCCAATGGGTTTCGTTCTATTAAGATGGAATCTCACTTACCTATGAACAGTCAAGGTGTGAAAAAAATCTCCTCTGTTGGAGGATTTAGGGAAAAAAAATACTTTGAAATATATGGGTTGGTTACAGTTAAATGCAGAGACCACCTGGAAAAGAAAGGAAGGAGATCATGTCTTTGTGCAAAAGTAAATATGCTTAAGAGGATGACAGTACATGCAGTCAGAAATTCATCTTGCTGATATTTCTAGGAGAAATAAAGACTTCCAAGACAGGAATTTTAAAGTGGAAGACGATGGCTCAAAGGGAATTTTGTTAAGGCTTAGAGCACAAAACTTGATATCCCATGGAGGGACTAGTTCACTTATTGCTGGATGAAGTAGAAACACACTCTGGAAGATGTTACAAGTCCTACAAGAGCCCAGCAAACCAGAAGCTAAGCCTTGGTGAAAATTAGAGTATGTGGCTAGTTCCATTTTAATAGCTGAGAAACTGAAACCCAAATAAAATAGTTCCAAAAGAAAAAGATGCAGACGATGAATGGACACACTAAAGGGATGCATCCCCTGAGCAGATGCCCAAGTAGTAAAATATGCCCATTTGCTCCTGTAAAGCCTATAAGTGGAGTCCTTTTAGGGGGAGGAGGAGGAGGACAAAATATGAACAATCTCTTCAAGGGTCCTTGGCCATTACTAGAACTGGACAAACCACGCGGTTAATTTGAGATTGAGGAGATCCACATAAAGAAAACCTAAGAACTGAGAAAAGCAAATCTTCCTTCGGATTGCTTACCATGATGGTTCCATGATGCGAGGCCGGAGACCAGACTTGCCAGGGCTGGTACAGAGCAATGAGGATCACAGTGGCTTTGCATCTCATAGCTTTTGTGATAAATCTGGATAATAAGGGAAGATGGGGAAAGGAGCCCGTTTGGCCAGTGTCTGACCACAGAATCTCTTAGGAACTGCCACTTTGGAGGAATAAGAACAAATTGCTGCACTTGGTGTTTGTTGGGGAGGAGTAAAGGTCAAGCAATGATATCCACAGCAGTGCAAGATTTGATGAGCCACCTGTGGACTGAAAGCACACTCATTAGGCAAAATAATGTACGTTGTGCCTGTTATTAAGACAGTTGGCTTTCCTAGGAATGGGAATTACTATGAAAAAACTAATCAGAGTGACTGCCCACTGCCATACTCTCAGCTTCTTTTCAAAAGGGGTAGTACCTGGTTCCTCAATGCTTGATGACATATAATAATATCATACTGTTGTCTGTCTGGATGGAAATTACCCCTAAAGGCTAGCAGTCGAGCAGTTCATGCAATACTAAGACCACCACCCTCATCTCCAGGATAATGATATGAAGATTGGCCTTCTGAACATGCATCTTGGAGCATTTTCTTCTTCCACCCCGAGGAGGCATCCATGGTAACTATGACTGAAGGTGGGAGCAAAATAAAATGTCTCCCTTGTAATAAGAGTGAATTCCCTACCGGTGAAACTGACTTCTGCAAAGATTTGCGATTACAATGGATGATGACAGAGTTCTGCAGTTGCAAAAACTAAGCTCTGAGCAGCCAATGCAAGATCCTCTTGGAGAAACAGGCTAGATGCACAATTAGAATAGCAAAAGCCATAGGGCCTAGACTAACAGAATAAGAACTGCTTCAGATAAAAAATGTAAATGACCCAGGACTTCCAAATCTTGATGATTTCACCATTTCTAAGGGGGTGAAGTACTGTACATCACCTGGTGTCCAGATGACATTCCATGATGTGAATGTTTTTTATTTTCTGTAAATGAGACTTCTAGTCATTGACAAAAATTCCCAAGGAAAGAGAGATGGAACAAGTAGTTCCTGGCCTTGAGAAAGGATTCCTCTGATGTGGCAGTGAGGAGCTAGTCACTAAAGTATGGAAAAATTCTAATGCTGCACAGCCTCAAATTCAATGCTGCCACAGCCATGCAATTTGGTTAACATCCAGGGGAGAGGGAGGTTGCTGTGTTGAGACCCAAGGGCAGTAATATGAAGTGAAAGTGACTGGCTCTGAGGCAGAAGTGAACAAACTTCCTGGATGTTCTTGCAATCATGATGTAAGGTAAGCATCCTGGATGTTCTGACTTTAAAAAGGCAAAACTATCTGCAACATGACCATCCAGAACCGGGTCTTTTTCACTTTTTGGACGGGTTTGCTTAGGTCCAGCACCAGCCTGAGGCCCTTGTTTTTCTTCAGGGAAAAAAATAACTTGGAATAATAACACCAGCACTGATCTTAAACAGCTCTTTTCTGAAGAAGAAAGAGAGGATTCCTCTCTTGGCATCTTCTCGTTGGTGGGGCAATACATGTAGAAGCGGCTTTTGTGTGGGGGGAGGTAAGCGAAAGGGCTATGTAATAGCTTCTGGATATTATCATCAATCGCTAAGCAAAGAATCCAGTGTGATGGCCTTCTACATGGAAAGGTAGAAGGATAAGTGACTACCTCCAAAGGCTACCTGTCAGAGAAGGGGCCCTGACATCCCTTGTTCTGCAGACCTCCACATCATACCTCTCAACCTGGAAATATCACAAATCTGGACAAGGCCCATGAAAAACAGGTACAAATCTGTACACCGATTAATGTAAACTTTGCATACATAATTACGTAACCCTGCCCGCTCCAATAGAATTGTGGGATACCAACTTTCAAACAGAAACTGAAAAACAGACAGCCAAAATATGGCACCAGAGTCCCCCTGCAGCCATTCCAATGTCCCATTACCTGGTTATTTTGCCTCATTTACCATAAACACTAATGTGTGCATGCATACTGCTTTACTTCTACAATGATTATTTGGATTTTATTTTTATATTTTATAGCACAATGCCCAAACACTAATAGATATCTGCTAAACAAAGCAGTACTGTCTCACAATGAAAACAGACTTGGCATTAAAACGTCTCTGCCCTTGAAACTCACATTCATTGAAACCCACACCACATCCAAAGAAAATGCATCTGGCCAGTGGGGGATAAAGATTACCTTTGGGCTATTTTCAAATCATAGGCCCCCTGCACACAAAACAAGAAACATACATGCGTTCTTTGATGCACCCTCCTGACTTAATTAAATTATATTCCCTGTATAACAAAACAGCACACTTGTTAGATTTAAGTTAGAGCACATTTTAAATTTTTTTGAACATTTTTCCAGTAAGCAATGAAACAAAATGCATGAACCAATAATAACAAAACTGCCCAATTCAGAACATTTCCATCATAAGAGTCTACTTACACACACACACACAAAGCATATATATATATATATATATATATATATATATATATATATATATATATATATATAAATAGAATGACAATAGTGTAAGCCAAAGGCATCTTGCATAGCTTCTCGCACTTATTTTCAATTTCAGTTTTTTTTTTGCGGGGGGGGGGGGGGGCAAAAGGCCAAAAAACAGGGACACATTTTAAACATTGCTTGTGTAATTTTGGAACCTGGAGGCACTAATCTTTTTTAATTGTTTTTTGAGCTGATGTCATCTCCACATCAGCCTGTCTGAATTGAGAATTGATAAGGGCATGCATTGAATGGATCTGCAAGCAGGAAGAAAACTATATGCTCCTGCTTATTTCTCAGAGAAAGGGACAAATTAGCTACTATACAAACCAAGATTATTTATGAAAGCAGGCAGGCCTAAAGTCCATGTGCCAAAGAAATGGGGAAAAATAACCAAAAATCAAGTCTAAAGGGACTGGAAGCAAGAGACATATGAAGAATGAAGACTTCCAGGACTGCTGCACATTGATCAACAGCTCAATTTCATCTCACCTAGTGTGAAAGCAGAAAATGAGAAATAAGAGCCACTGAAACTCAGTAAAATTCAATTACTGGTTAGTACACTGCCTGCATGCAAGCAAAGAAGAAATGTAGAGACCCATAAAGAACATCAAACTGAAAGATGAAGAGAAAACATTGGCTAGAAAGAATCCTGCAGGTGTTCAGCAAATATTTCTTCAATCTTCAGCTTTGGTACAAGAGATATCTTCCAGCGATTTAGTAGAAAAAAATGTATTATTTTATTTATTTATTTAACATTTGTTAACCAGGAAATTCCGACTGGACTAGGTCCATTTTCAGCGGAGGCCCAGGGAGAAAAGCTCCGGCATCAAGTTATACAAATACAGTACATCCAGCATAATACACAAAACAGGTTACATCATGTATGCTGAGCATAGTAATATAACAAGAAATTAATAAAACGCTCCAGGTAAAAGAAGATATAGAACACAGGTAAAAAGACAATGTCAGTTATACATTGGTAAGAGAAGAAAATATATCAAGTAAGATTCTACAGTTAAATGTACCGTAAGTAAGTTAAAGTACAGTTAAAAGTAAATAAATCAAATGTACTCAGAAGTGATTACAAAAATGAAACATTGAAGTATATCAACACAACAAAAGGCTGGAAAAAATAGAAGAAGCTTTAAGTAGCTATTCAGATTAACTGATACAAATGCAAAAATCAGATGTCGAAATGAAGAAAACGCTGGCTTCTCAACAGCTGTTTAAAAATGGCAGAGTTCAAAGACAGAGCACACCGAGGAAACCAGATATTTTTTGCTGTACCAGAGAAATTGGAAGGAACAGATTGTATTAATTTTATGAAAGTACAAAACTGGACTGGTATTCCACAGTAGGATGTGTTATTCAGAAGGGCACATTGAGTGTTTGCTACAAACCTGGCCAAGACCTGTTATTAGTGAAGGTGCATTCATACCAGCAGTAAGAGTTGATCCTAATAAAACTGTGGCAGAAGGACAAAGTATTAATTGGAGACTACAGAGTGCTTGTGGAAAATGTTTATTTCATTGTACATCAGGCAGAACAGAAGCAAATTTATCACAGCAACTGAGGAATATCATGAGGGAGGTGAAAAATTCAAGCGGCTTTATCCTACTGTCTTCAGAATATTTTTTTTTCCTTAAGGATCAATGACACTTTTGGATGCATAACAGGCCAAGGAGGAAAACGTTTACCCAACAAAGTGTGCCAGCGAATATAGGGAGAGACTGCTTCTCATTCTTTTGATAATAAAGCCCATAGCTCCAAAAAAAATGTTTTAGAGCCAAAAAAGCACAGAACTTGAATAGAAAAATCAGGAGTACCCTGGAGTTCAATGAGAGTTTGGTGTTGGGTGATGGAGATGAACAGGATGAAGAGCAGCAACACTAAAATTAGTGAACAAATGGGAGACTATAAAGGACCAGCCACATTTGTGAAAAATGGCTTTGCAAGGAAAAGTGGCCGAGAAAGACTGTCCTTTTGCTGACTTTGTTTAACTTGTGGGTGGACTTAAAACTATCTGCCCCAGTTTATGTGATTAATCTTTAGAAGGACACAAAGGTAAAAAATAAGTAAAACAAGTGTTGTTCTTATTAGTATAAAACATGCTATAAACTGCACATTGTATAGTGAAGCAGTTTTGTATACCATGTACTGGGGTATTTTAAAAGTGTGTGTAGTCTTTTCAGTGACTGTTGTACATGTTACAATATAAAAGTAAACAAGTACTTTAGTTGTTAGAAGAGTAGGCTTTACAGTATAACAGAAGAATGGCCAGAAAGAAGCAATACAAAGTTAACATGCTATGATATTGGGCTGCTGGGGTGCATGCACTGATTATACCATATGTAGAATTAAGATCATTTCTCTTATTTTTATAATGGTGAATGTCTAGACTAATTATCTTGGTGTAAGCAATAAACGAGTAGGCTTGAAAATAGGACAAAATTATGAAAAACTGAAAAATGAAAAGTACCTTGCCCCTGCAATGATATTAGCTTTTTTTTCCATTAGCAAATTTTCTCACTGGGAGTTGAGAAGTCTGCAACAGAAGGCAGTTGTACATTCTGTTGTGAGAGACAAATACAAAGATGTTAGAATTTTTTTCTCAGTGCTGACTACTTTTATGTGGAAATGAGCTGTCTTCAGGAGCAGGCAATTAATTTCAACTATTCTTAGCATTCTTTGTTGAGGGAAATGCAAAATTTAAAGGTAGAATGGCAAGCAGTTCATTGAAAAATAAAGCTGAAATTATGGGAAATGAATAAGAGATAGCAGCCTCCCTACCAGCAAGAATATTTTAATGCATTCCTAGAACAGTGTACATTTTACTTTTATTTACAGATAGCCAGCATTTTTTCTTGAAGCAAAAAGTTCTTTTCTGAGAACATACAAGCTGCTTTTTACATCTGGTAGAACAGAAATAAGACAAGAACAGACATCCATCAGTGTAACTGGGATCACAAGCAGTGATGCACCTTAGTATGGGTAATCTTAATTTAAGTTTATATAATGCCTGCGGGTGCAGCTGCTGATTTGGAGAAGTTGTTCCTAACTGGCGGGTTAAACTATTTTTGTAAGATGTACACAGTTTTGTGTATTTGCTCCAAGTTAACATGGGATGGGGTGTTCAGAAAATGTATTTTGTTTTTTGTTTGTGGACTTTCATTAAAACAAAAACTCTTAAAAATGTGACAGGTTCAAATGGAACTGAAAAAAAAGTTATTAATGATTAGTCTGTCAATGTGTACGTGTAAGACAAAAGCTGTAAATACAGATTGATGTCATGTATATTTGGTGAGAACAAGAGCTTTTTATCATAATGGTTATGTTATCCATATTATTTTGGACTGTGAATGGACTTTGGATAAAAAGAAAGAGTATACAGTCACATTAAGGAATGCAGAGTGCAAATAGCAAAAATGCAGGAAATACATTTGGAAAGAAATGAGGATGTAAATTTGACAACGAAAGGATTTCACGTTGGATATATAAAAAATATCAGGGACAAAAAGGGAATAATACTGATTGTTACAGGGATTCCAATATTGAAAGAGGAGAAAAAAAGACAATAATGGTAGATATGTAGTAGTAAGGTTCTGATTGCGCTGGCATGTATTTATGTTTCTGAAGAAATTTATGAAAATATCTGGCATGGAATACATGAATTCAGTAGCAGGAACTTGGACAGAATTTAATTACTATTCCCCAAGGAACAATAACCGGGCTAGACTAGATGGAAATTTTATTTTAAAGGAACACATGCATTTAAATGAAAGCTTCAACAAGTATCCAATAACTGTTTCAGAACATGTCCAGAATATGTCCAGAATAAAACTAATATAAAAAGCAGGGTAATGAAGAAAAAATGAGACACCATCATCTACCACCTACCAGTTAGAGAGACTTTTAAGGAATGGTAGTAAAAGTTATTCAAGAATAATGAGGGGCTGACAAAAAGTATAGCAGAATAAGGGGAATCTCACTGAACAACAGGGGGCACAAATGCAGAGCACTAAAGAGAAAATAAGAGCACTTGGATCATACAAATGAGTTTAGAAAGACTGCTGTTAAGCAACTATTTTTGATAACGCTACTGCACAAAAAAATGTAAGAATGATTTGAGTATCAAATTAGAAAGGGTTGTCATCCATCTTATAAGACAAAAAACAGAGATCCGATAGCTGTACTATAAATATTTCAGAAATGTTATGAAAATTTGAATAAAGGAGAGGAATGTGTAAACCAAGAAAAACACAAATGGAAACATTTATAGAAGACTTAATTATGCCAAGATTAGAGGAGGATGAGGCTCATCAGCTAATAGCAAAGACAGGAGGAAATGAGATAAAAGTGGTGGGGTACAATCAATTGGCTGGGATGTCTCCTGGAGCAGATGGCATTCCTGTGGAAGTCTGAAAGTCAGGAGGAAGAAAAATAAAATCTGGGAGATGTTGCTTAATATTTTAAAGAGGTGAAGCACCGGTATCTTGGAAGAAAACAGAGGTGGCCTCTATTACCCAAAGAGGGTAGAGACCGGTCAGACCAAATTTCATACAGATTAATTTCAGTTTTAATCCACAATTAGACTATACTAGCTAAAAGAATGTCAAAGGTGTTTCCAAAATTGATAGATACAGATCAATGTGGTTTTGTGGTGGGGAGACAAACATTTAACAACATTAGTAGAAAAATGATTTGGACAAAAGAAGAATGCAATGAAACACTGCTGTTCTTGAAAGGTAATTATGCAGACAAAGCATTTGAAAGAGTAAAAT